>NC_091120.1:70350707-70650707 GCF_040183065.1 Periplaneta americana | reverse complement strand
ACACTCTATATCCATTTCTGGATTCGCCCATACATGCTAGATGTTCTGCCCATTTCAAACCTCTCAATTTAATATTCCTAATTATGTCAGGTGATAGTACAATGCGTGCAGTTCTGCGTTGTGCAACTTCCTCCATTCTCCATCCCTCTTAGCCCCAAATATCTTCCTAAGAATCTTATTCTCGAACACCCTTAACCTCTGTTCCTCAAAGTGAGAGTCCAAATTTCACAACCATACAGAACAACCGGTAATATAACTGTTTTATAAATTCTAACTTTCAAGTTTTTTGAGAGCAGGCTGGGTGACAAAAGCTTCTCAACCGAATAATAACAGGCATTTCCCCCCATATTTATTCTGCGTTTCCTCCTGAGTGTCATTTATATTTGCTTTATCATAACAACAGAGAATAAAAGAGGGTTATTATTATTATTATTATTATTAAATTAGTTACTTTACGTCGCTTTATCAACTGCTATAGCTATCTAGCGTCTGAATGAGATGATAATGCCAGCGAAATGAGTCCAGGGTCCAGCGCCGAAAGTTACCCAGCATTTGCTCTCAATGGGTTGAGGCGAGAAACCTCAGCCAGGTAAAGGCTGGTTCACAATAAACCGGGAACGGAAACGACAACGAGAAATAATCTATACTAATAATAAATCTGTAAGCGAAATTTTTCTGGTAATTTTCGCTTTTCCAAAAATAATAGGTGTTAACATATATAATTAATCATCCTGAAACCGAAAATCGCTTTTTTGAAATTTGTGTTTGTATGTCTGTCTGTCTGTCTGGATGTTTGTTACCTTTTCACGCGATAATGGCTGAACGGATTTCGATGAAAATTGGAACATAAATTAAGTTCGTTGTAACGTAGATTTTAGGCTATATGGCATTCAAAATACTTTATTTAAAAGGGGGGTTATAAGGGTGCCTGAATTAAATAAACCGAAATATCTCGCTTATTATTGATTTTTGTGAAAAATGTTACATAACAAAAATTTCTTTAAAAACGATTTCCGATAAGTTTTATTCCGGGCAAAATTTTGATAGGACTGATATTTAAGTCTGTCTGTCTGTCTGTATGTTTGTTACCTTTTTAGGCGATAATGGCTGAACGGATTTCAGTGAAAATTGGAATATAAATTAAGTTCGTTATAACTTAGATTTTAGGCTATGTAGCATTCAAAATACTTTATTTAAAAGGGGGGGGGTTATAAGGCGGCCTGAATTATATAAACCGAAATATCTCGCTTATTATTGATTTTTGTGAAAAATGTTACATAACAGAAGGTTCTTCAAAAATGATTGTCGATAAGTTTTATTCCAGGCAAAATTTTGATAGGTCTGATATTTAAGGATATAAAAGAGTTTTAAAATAACAATACAATACATTTCCACCGCCGCCTCAGATTATAGCGTCGTTGTTCCGTACCTGCTATGTGCAAACTATTACATTTTTTAGTAGGAAGAAAAACAAATTTATTCGTTCTATGGCAGTAGTGCATAGGAGATCGTGAATTCTTACATTTTTACACAATCAACTCTATTAATTTGGAGTGATTTATTAAAGGATGCATTCTAGACTAATTTAGAAAAATGTTAAACGAGTTTTATTTGCACCAAATGAGTGGTCTCTGGACCAAAATGATAGCATTTTAATTATTTAAATACAATTTAAATTAAGTAACATATTAAACGATTTATTCTTCTATCAAACACGAATGTTCCCTGGATCAAACGTCCTATTTTAATTATGTAATTACTTTATATTTATTTCTAATAAGTGCAGCGGAGCGCACGGGTACAGCTAGTATTAAAATGTATTTAAATGTGAACATTCACAATTAACGAGAAGATTGCCGGAGCCCGGAAACGGGAACGTGAAAGTTAATTGTGAATGCTCACATTTAAATGTATTTATTTTAACAATATTTCCGTTATCGTTGTCGTTTCCGTTCTCGGTTTATTGTGAACCAGTCTTAACTTGACCCAACCAAGATTCGAACCGGAAGCCGATCGATTCACAGTCAGGTGTGCCAACCGTTACTCTACAGCGATTATTATTATTATTATTATCATCATTATATCATTATTATTAGTAGTATTACTGTTATCATCATTATCGTAATCATTATGATGATTAAGATTATGATTATCAGGATTATTATGATGGTTATTATTTATTACTGTCTTGTAAGTTATCATTAGGTACAAGTATTAGAAATCTGATTAATTCTTAATTTGTTATTGTCGTTCCTATAACATAGGATAATTATTGTAAATCATATAGGCCTATATAATTTTATATTGTAACATGGCTAGAATACAATAATGATTGTTCTGTAACAATAATTTATAACGTGCACCAATAGAAAGTGTAGTTTTCTATAGTATAGGCTGGTTCACAATAAACCGGGAACGGAAACGAGAACGGAAATAATGTTAAAATAAATGTACAGTATTTAAATGTGAGCATTCAGAATAGTTAATTGTGAATGCTTACCTTTAAATACATTTATTTTAAAAATATTTCCGTTCTAGTTCTCGTTGCCGTTTCCGTTCTCGGTTTATTGTGAACCAGCTTTTAATATTTTCATGTTTCATATCATTGTGTTACAAACAATTTTTTTATTTAGTTGCTATAAAAGATAGCCTAATTACTATAAAGTGTAAACCATCTTGGACTATATAGCCTCATTTTCAACTATCTTCATTAAAATATCAATTAATACTATCCGTACAATAACGAGTTTTCATGCGTTGAAGGGTTCCGTACAAATTTTACGGAACAAACGTTTGAGTCATGAGTCCTGCGCTAACAGGTTAACTCGCCGTTATTCGAGAACCGGTAAAAATTTTGAGTGGCCATCACTTTTAAAAGTAATTTCCATCCTTTCTCAACATTTCTCTCGCTTTAACCCCCCATCTAACGTGAAAAACAAAAAAGTTATCAGCCTACAAAGGTGAAGTTGCAAATGTCTATTCTGAACTCATCAATCTCCATCGAAGTTAATATTTTTTTTCTCACTTTCCAAAAAATATTTTCAGTTCGATTTTTTTTCCTACGTTTTCCTTAGACATTGAGCTATCAATCCAAAAAATTACAGCGCGATTGATCAAGTATTATAGGAGCTACGACATGATATATATTTAAAGAACCGGGAAATGTATAAGCCAATGCTTCCTATAGGAGCGCGGCCCGAGCGATATCGCTTGCTTATCAGTACTACAGTCCCGTCTAGACCTCCGAGACTGTCGGGAGTGACCTAGTATCGGTAATCTCGGGAGCAAGAGAATCTCGTGTTCTCTATCAATGAGTCATTTGGCTACATTCGGTACGCGCGCACTAAGCGAGACTGTGGAGATTACGCAACCGAGAACGGGCGATAATATGAGGCAGTCTGCCCGACTCTAGTTCAAAGACACATTACTTTAATTTTCACTTTTCGTTATATGAACGTAGTCGGTCACTTGATTCATACACAGATATTTAGTATCGTATGAATCGCGCTCTCTTGCATTTCGTTCCGTTGTTTATATCTGCTCCAAAGATATCTGGTATAGAGTGTAGAAACCTGTGTTCCTATACAAGTCTTCCGTTGTACCAAGTCTCCTCTGGAGTAAATATGACCGGCGCGTAGGCATTTCTCAGATCAAAAGAATGCGGTACTCTCAAATATACATTGACTCTGATTTGAGCCACACAGCAGCGCCACTGGGGAGCGCTGCCAAGTTTCTGTGAATGAAACCTGTCATAAAGGTTTAGTTGGCTGGAAATAATATTACTGAATTATATCCAAAAAAGAATTAAACAACATCCTTTCACCTCTTCGGAGTGTGCTAATGCTACAGTCGATTCAATGAAAAAGAAAGGCTGCGTTGAGTGAGGGACAAGCGAGGATAATCAAGCATGGCTTTGTAAGCCGCGTTCTCTGGCATAACACGATTACCACTCCGGTTGTTACTTTATTACCACTGCCATTGTCGAAGGAGTGGCAGTGACTCCTTTGTTTTGGTTCCTGTTCCGTATCCTAGCAACGGAAGCAGTGGTTACAAACTGGGATGGGCGTGCCGCTCACCGCCGCGGGCAACTTAATATGTCCGTCTGTCCACTGTAATGGGATCGCCCAGACAAGGAAGAGACCGCTGCTGTGGTGCATTATCTCATGAGGAACGGGGTCCGCAAACCAGTTCATAGCTTAATCACGGACTGGAACGAGGAGTGCAGGCACACATTCTTCGTGTCCAGTGGTCAATTCATTTAATGTTTTCGGCGGCTTAGATGTTACATAGCCAGTTTCACCGACCAAATGGAAGACATCTGGACGAATGTCAAAAGTTTAACAATTGTCCCTGCCGACCGCTGTATACGTAATGGATATGGGGAGTAGATTTCACTTTGCATTGAAGGTGCGGTTGTAGGTTCGAATCCGCCTAGGACATGATTGTTTGACCTTTCCTGATTTCTTTATTATTCTGTTCTGTCTTAAGCCAGTGGTTCCCAACCTTTTTTGACTGACGACACACTTTACTGAACGTCCATTTGCTTTTATTAAAAATAATGATAAAATAACCAATGATTTGTTCGGGAGAAAAAGGTGGTGGAACTCTGTGTAGAATATTTTATAGCGGACTAGGAGATTTTTTTTTTATTTAAGTAGGTTATTTTACGACGCTGTATCAACACCTCATGTTATTTAGCGTCTGAATGAGGTGAACGTGATAATGTCGGTGAAATGAGTCCGGGGTCCAGCACCGAAAGTTACCCAGCATTTGCTCAAATTGGGTTGAGGGAAAACCCTGGAAAAAACCTCAATCAGGTAAATTGTCCCGACCGGGATTCGAACCCGGGCAACCTGGTTTCGCGGCCAGAAGTGCTAACCGTTACTCCACAAGTCTGGACGACTAGGAGATGATTACTGTTCACTGAAATATGTCCTAACGATTCTAAACTCTGTTTAGTTTTTAACTGGGAAGAGTAAACGAATTGCTAACGAATTATAGGCACCGTGCATGGGTCTCAAAATCGTACTGGTGGCGCCGCGCACTGTCTCAATTCCTAATTAACTACAGGCTCGCAGTCAGTCACTAGTCATGTGTGATATAGAAATTACATGCGGCTTTCTGCCGATAAAAGTTGTAATATTAGTAAGAATGGGTTCATTGATTCATAGTGTTCTGCCCAAGGGCAGGTCTTTCACTGCAAATCCAGCAATCTCCAGTCTTTAATTATTTTATAGACTCAGTGGAAAGTTCGGTACTGCTAGAGAAGTGTAAAAATGTAACTACAAAGTTCCTGAAATATCAGTGAAGTTGTTTGGCATTTAAATCAGATTTCAGACCATTGAATGAGGTGAACGGTCATATCATGAAAACACTGATATACGTATATTTGATGTCGTGACGTGCGTAATATTTGTGTGTATAATGTCTATAAATTACGTATTTTAATGTGATTTAATTCTAAAAGTAGTCTTAATTACACTTCCTGAATAATGGGCGACTGCAAATTCTCTAAAACACAACACATAATGAACAATATCATCAACATACTACCTCTGATTGAGGTTCTGGCTGATATGTACATCTGTTATCAGGCAGTACATCTCACTTGACGATATGTGTCAGAGGAAGAACAATTGTTTGTATGGATCTGAAGTCTGACTAGCGTAATTTGTAGCTAGTCGGCGATATATGCAATGGAAGGGAAAAAGAACTGGCCACTCTACCCATGATATTCTGACCTTGCTGCCTCATAAGTGGTGCCTTGTTGGTATCACTTATGAGGTTCAGACTTCTCTTTGGACAGTTGAATAAACAACAAAATCAGCATGCGGAAGCAGTTCAATTGATAGTTTGTGTTAAATGTTATACTGTATGTTTTAATTCGCTGAATGCACCTTTCAACATGAATTCGAACACTGGCAACGCTGTAAATATTTTCGACTTCTTCAGTTGTTAATTTACCATCATGCAGATACGGTGGAGTAAAAACAATGATCCCTTTATCGGAGAGGTTTGTTATTATTCCGGGAAAACCTGACTTCATCACCATCTTCTAATAAAGTCAATAATCCGCAATCAGTTGTTATGAATGTGTCACTCGATCTGCCTCGGTAGCATTTAGATTTGAAGGTCACCATCTGATCCACGTTGGGTGGCTGTTCCACTTCTGAACAATTAATTGTCACTCTACATTTTTCAATATTGCAGACATTGTTTCCTGAATACTTTCTCTGCTAGGCCAAAACCCAAAATTACAGTAACCATTGTGGATGTCAACAACATTAAAGTGGCGGTAAAAATACATTATAATTATAATTGTACGATTACCTCTGAATATCACCCTCATAGCAGAATACGACAATCCAGTTTTCATTTTAATTGGACAATATGAGTAGACGATTCTCTTTACTAATCTTGCTCTTGGACAGAATTTTTCGAAAGCTTTCGATGTGAAATTCACTAATAAAAATGGCAAAAATAATTTGTATGGTCTACATCTTGAGACGTTTCGACTATCTATGGTAGCTATTTTTGGGTTAAATGATAGAATTGGAAATATTTCTTATTATGATTCCATGGTATGATTGTGTTTCAATTGGCAGCAATTTTAACAATATATTCGAAACCACAAATTTCATTCCCATTAAGTCTGGTAGTTCTGTCTCATACTGGGAGACTGGAGATGAAATCAAGAATTAAGTATCGATATGAATACATTTAAAAAAGTATATTATTGTTTATTGTTGCTAATATTATATATAGTATATATGTAAAGAACTCAGTAATTATGTACTTTTTGAAATTTAAATGATAAATTCCTGTCGTTGTTAACTTAATGGTTATTTATAAACATAATACTATATAAATTCTAGTTTTTTATATTAGGCCTAGTATATAATAATACTATGGGTATGATTACAAGCAATGTAGCCTTATTTACTTTCGTCTGCGTACTGCATGGATCCACAATTTGCGTCGTTGCGCTTCAGTTTTCTGTTTTGGGAATGAATAAAAACAATATCGGTTGTTGTGTTCCTATAAGCATTACTACACTCAAGAACACAGCAATTTGCGTTACCTTTCCGCTTTTTAGGATCATCCATATTTCTAATCATTTAACCTGAGATGTTAAGTATATTCATACGCTTCAAGCACAACTCTATCGCTGCTGTCCCGCAGTTAGTAACAACAGTCGCCACCAGAGGAGCTTGCACGGTGCCTATAGTCAGGCAGAAACATTAAACGGAGCATTGTTGCAGGTATTCACGTTTCATTGGTAAAATCTGTCTCAAAGTAAAATGTACCAAATAAAAGACTTCGTTGTAAACAAAAAAATACGTTGTAAAGAGCCTGGATGGCATAAAATTTCTCAATTCCAAAATTTCGCGACACACTCCATGGGGCTGCGACACATCGATTGGGAACCACTGTCTGAAGCAGTCAATAGAAAACGCGCTGACTACGTGCTACGGGAATCCCAATGTGATATTGAATGGCACAAAAATGGGTAAAATCATGTCAGAATCATTTTTCAATATTCGTTTACGTTACTTGTAGTTAATGTGAAATGAAGGTTACATCTGTGATGTTTGGGTAAACGGGGATAAGTGCTGGAATTTTGTTCCCCAGATGAACACACAAGCTAAATTATACAAGTGGGTGTGCAAAAATCAAAATAATACTAGCATTTGATGTGTGTTATTTGCAATAAGGGTCCGAAGTTTAATTTTAATTTATCTCAAGACTAATTTTTATGGCTTATCTCCTTTTACCCAAACAACACAGATATATGAAAGTATCGCTGAATAATAATTATAATACATAAAAATAGTTTGAAAAAGTAGTTTAAAATCTGTGTTTGGGAAGCCTTCCTCAGGTTGTTGGAACACACTTGCTCAATAGGATTCAACGTGGTCCTTAATTTCTTCTCGACCGAATATATGTAAATTCTTGTCTGTGATCTTTCTCTCCACATTGAATTAGACCTATACTGGATATAAAGTGTGGAAGATTCTTAAAAAGTACTCAAATTTAGATACCACCCTCAGATCACAGTAGAAAATTACATCAGTTAAATTAGGAGGTATAAATTACTCATATATCTCTACTTTTCTGTACATTGTTACTCATCTGGATAATCTTAACTAGCAAGGAATAGAACGGTTATGAAATCACTAGTAGAAAAGAACACTTAAGGTTCCATTTTTGACCTACTTTGTCTTAAGAGTATGTACTGATCCGTATACAAAAATAATCTAAAAACAGGAGCAAAATAATAACACAAATAATTAGATAAAAAGGTTTTTGTAGTCACTATTCTTTTAGAGAATTGAGGGGCTGAAGTACAGTATACAGATTTTACTTTCCTGGTAACTGTACAAATTGTCACATGTATAAATGCTTACCTATCTAGAACTTCAAAACACTAAAAATCACTTATCAAATTTTATTCCCGAACCCCTCAGTTAACTTCTACAAAAACTCCGAAGGTGCGAGTTGCTTCGCCCTAATGTTGCTCAACGTTCCTTTGTGATGGTAGACTTTGACAGAGTATGATAAAAATACATACCTACATACAATATTTTACTTACGGCTTTTAAGAAACCCGGAGGTTCATTGCCTCTCTCACATATGCCCGCCGTCGGTCCCTATCCTGTGCAAGATTAATCTAGTCTCCTTCATCATATCTGATGGGATTGTCTGACATTGGTCTTATATTTGGGAAAATCTCGGAAAACCTCAACTGATATCAGCGGGAGTTGACGTCAACTCAATTAAGTTTGCGAATGTCTCTGCAGACCATCATCTCAATTATTAAGACCGCAAATGTTTGTGGGACATACTTTACCTAACGATTCTGTAAACTGCTGAGGCTGATCAACATATCGCTATTGAGATTGCAAGTGTATCTGCAGAACAATACAAATTGAGTCTGAATGTCTTTTTTGTCAACATATCTATTGACAGTAGCAGATGTATTTGCAGAACAATGTATCGTTTGAACTTCCAAACATCTCTTCACACCGATGATATTGCAGTTGTTTCTCCACGGTAGTCTCTAGTTTGGGGCCATATGACCTTCTCTACAGGCATATCATATCTATAAAAAATTCAGGACAGTATCTCGGTTAAGTCTGAGAAAGTCTGCATGGTAACATATCTATTGAGACTGCAGGTGTCTCTGCAGGACAGTCTCTTTCACTTGACGATATGTGACAGAGGAAGAGCGATTCAATTTGAAAGCCAAAATACACGTATCTATTTAACATGCATATCTCTCCTTAGGACGATGCCTGCATTGTGGATGAGTTTATCGGACCCTATGGCTGTAGAGCGGTCAACTATATCTATTCAAACAGTGAATCCGAGTACTGTACAGCACCAGAAGGGACAATTGTCGAAGCCGACTGCTGTATATGTAACGACCATTGTGCGCTGATTTCACACTGTGTAGAAGGTGGTAGCCAAAAACTCTATTGGGACTGAAAATATATGTAGGACAATATCGAAACTCTAGTAAACGTCTTCGTAGAACATTTCTATTCAGATTGCAATCGTTTCTACAGAAGAGTGTGTAAATTGAGTCTTATGACGTTTCGAAGGCTCAGAGTCTCTAATGAGAATGCCGATGCCACTGCAGGGCAACTTATCGACTGTTACTGTAGAAATATCCTCTGATTGAGGTTCTGACTGATACGTACATCTATTATCAGGCAATACATCTCATTTGACGATATGTGTCAGAGGAAGAATAATTGTTTGTATGCACCTGAAATCTGACTAGTGTAATATGTAGCTACAGTAGTTGGCGATGTATGCAATAGAGGATAAAAGGAACTGGCCACCCTACCCTATTATCTCCTAGCCTAGTTGCCTCATAAGTGGTGCCTTCTTAATGTTGCTTGTGAGGTTCAGACCTGTCTTCGGATAGTTGACTAAACAACAACTGGTACAAAAGTATAAAATATGTATAATAATTCAAGAGGATATACAGCATGTCTCCCGTTGAATAGCAGAAAATACTGTAAATAAATAGTAAGTTCCACAAATTATGTGAAGAAACTGAACAAGATTAAGATAAATTTCACAAGAAACATTCTCAAGGGAGCAGATAAAAAAGTTAATTTTTCCTCACCATTGTAATAATGTCAAAACAAGTGCTAACACAAATTTTGGCCACTCGAGCGCAATTATAAGGACCACCAGAAAGTAAAGGCTGGTTTACAATAAACCGGGAACGGAAACGACAACAAGAACGAGAACGGAAATATTGTTAAAATAAATGTATTTAAATATGAGCATTCACAATTAACTATTGTGAATGCTCACATTTAAATACATATATTTTAACATTATTTCCGTTCTTGTTCTCGTTGTCATTTCCGTTCCCGGTTTATTGCGAATCAGTCTTAAGTTTCCCTGGGGTCGTTTACAAAAAGAAAACACAATTTTATTGAAAGATGTATTCGAACAGCAATTGTTGAGATATTTTTTTAATATATTCCCCACCGAATTTGAGACATTTGTCACAATGTGGAATCAACAGAGAGGTGCTGACGGCTGTCACCCAACACTATTTCTGATCCTAGGCGGCAGATTTCTACGACACAGGGATACAAAAGTGATCCCACGGTATGACAAGTGTCTCATTTCCTGGGAAACTTAATTTCTGGGAGGGGGGGTGCTCGTAATTGCGCTCGAGTGGCCAAAATTTGTATAAGCATTTGTTTTACATTGTCAACACAGTGGAAGAGAAGAAATTAACTTTTTTATCTGCCCTCATGAGAATGTTTACTTGTCAACATTAATAAGATCCAGTCAATATTCAATCCTCGTATTCAGTCTATACAAAGACAAAACGAAAACCGTCCATTATAGCGTTCGGATCGCGTGTTCATTTCAGAGATGTAGCTATGGAAATGTACGAACAAGAGAAAGCGTATTTTGTGACTGACAGTTACGATTGAAAGGCGTTCCCCGAATACAAAGTGTTATTTTCAGCGTGTTATGATCTATAATTCATTTCATCTCGCAGTATGTTGACCTGAGCATATTATACTGCTGCCAGAATTGTAAAAACTAAGTTCAATCGTCCATTAAACTTATTCAGAAGATGACGTCACTGTGGCAGATTTATATTTATATGATACATTCAGGGTGTAAGAAAACTCTACTTAAATTAAATCAAATATTCTTAGAATGAAAATTACGTGCAGTAATCTGATTGAGGTTCTGGCTGATATGTACACCTGTTATCAGACATTAGCCTACATCTCACTTGACGATATCTGTCGGAGGAAGAGCGATTGTTTGTAGAGCCCGATTGCAAACTCGTGGCACCAACATGCGCGAGCTTCTTTCTCGGGCTTCGGAGTGGAGAATTCTGTATGTGCGGGCAACTGCTTACTCATAGAGCGTGCTGTTCAAGCACCCTCCCCCCCCCCACAGCAAGACTCTTGGGCTAGTCCATGTAAGTGGATGCCAATTCGTCTTTCGCGCAGGTACCACGAGTTTGCGATCCGACCCTATACATCTAGTCAGCGATGTATGCAACGGAAGGGGAAAGGAACTCGTAATCCCAACCCATTATTTCCTAGCTTAGCTCCCTCATGAGTGGTACCTTATTGGTGTCCTTTTGAGGTTCATAGCCACCAGCGTGGCTCAGTCGGTTAAGGCTCTTGCCTGCCGGTTTGAAGTTGCGCTCGGGCGCGGGTTCGATCTCCGCTTGGACTGATTATCTGGTTGAGTTTTTCCGAGGTTTTCCCCAACCGTACGGTGAATACGAAGTAATTTATGGCGAATCCTCGGCCTCATCTCGCCAAATACCATCTCGCTATCACCAATCTCATCGACGCTAAATAACCTCGTAGTTGATACAGAGTCGTTAAATAACCAACTAAAAAAATGAGGGACAAATCTGTCTTCGGACAGTTGACTAAGCAACAATCTCATTTCATTCCTTCCTACGAAGGCCAAGTATAATAGGTCTAATTGGTCGCGATGGGTTAGAGTCTTCGGTCTTCCCCTCTCTGTATAAAAATATAATAGGCTGATACGCATAATGTCGTCAATTTTATAAGCTCATGAAGATGCAATACATTACTTTATGTCAAGGATGCAAAACTGTGCTCCAATTGAGGCACACGTCATAAGCCGAAACACGTAACTAATTCCTTCTCTTCAACCCTTGCGTCATTGTAGGGTAGGAGGAGAAAAGATATACATTCAGTGTGTGTTGCCAAACGTCACAGAAACTCATTGATGACTCCGGCCTTGTTGAGAGGGGAACAAACTTTTTCCCCATGCTTTCACCCCTCTCTTCTTCAGTTCTGCAACACTGTTCTATATGTTTCTTATGTGAAGAACAATAAAGAGCCGTGGCATGCTGAACAGAGCAGAACATTAACCCGTAGACAAACGATGAGGAACATAATACTGGACTGACGTGCCATGCGACTGGATAAAATGTGACCAATGTAATAATTGGTGGTATGAGCACTGCACAAGTTATAGTAGACATGGATTATTTGCTTGTGATGACTGTCAATAAATTTTATTTGTTAAAGTTAGTTGTGATCTTTGTGTCTCTGTTTGGTTACTCTTTGTTCTTGTTGCTGAAATCTGTCATCAGCTAAATGATTTAATTAACCATAACGTTTGAATTCATCTCTATTGACAGAAGAAAGAAAATTATGATATACAGATAATAGTTAAAATAAATATAATATATGCATACTCTTGAACTTTACTACTGCGTAGTTTTGGACCATATGTCGTCTAAGAGTTCGCATTCTCAGTACCTAATGTAATTAATTAATTGAAGAAGAACTTAGTATTACTTTAATATTTTTACAATCTCCATGTTTTTGGAAACATTTTTCTATTTTCTATAAAAAATTCACATGTATTAACTAAATCACTAAGCAACTAGAGCTCAAAATTAAAAAAGTGCTTACTCTTACCCTCCTTTCCCCTAAGGTGTTAAAGTTTCAGTAAATCGTATATTTTTTTTTTTATGAGAAAGGAGGTCGTTATAAAAGTTTTTGATATGATTTCAACCAAACTTTGACAGGTGATACATTAAGCATCTGTGTGTATCACAATAGCCTTACTTCATTGCTCTGAATAATGTGAACAGATTTGTACCACTGTATCACAATTGCCCTATAGGTATATCATAATTACCCACATAAAAGACTATTATAATATACATGTTTCATTTCAATTTCATCCATTATTACAAATAATAAATAAATTTAACTCAAAATCCTTTATATTCGTCTAAAGTAATACGTAAATTATTTTTTTTTTAATTTGTATATGCAATGATAAAAAAATTACAACTTGGTAGGTCCGGGCTCAAAATGAGCTACCAGAGTGGCCGAAGATTTCGCTTACTAAGAATCAGATATCAGTTCTGTTTGTGTATTAGATCTAATGCAACTGCAGCAAGGAGCCGTAATTGGATAACGAGGAAGGCGGGGCAACCATAACTCATACCCAGAACTCGTTCCCAGACCGGAAAGAGGCCCGACATTACAATTAATTAAACAAATGAATATCAGTGCTGTTGGCTTCAGGTTTTGGAGGCGCGTTCCCAGATAAGGTCAACTACAATTCATGTTGCAGAACAGTTGTATGATACATTTCGTTTTGAAGTTGTCTTCGACAAAGCTATCAAGATGTGAGTTTATCCACATGATGTGAAGAGATAAGAAGTGAAAAATCCACTGGTCTACTTCTAAAACTTTGATTGTTTTAAAGAGATCACAAACTTGATAGTGTCAAGCAGGAACAATCTTGTAACTAAACCCTGATACTGGAGTGAATGTCAGGGAGGAATAAGAAAGTCCTGAATAATTTATTATCCTGTAGTATTTAACTGTGCTATTAATTTCCAAATGAATCCAATTCTCTGTAATAGCATGCTATTATTCATTACAATTTCAAACAACTTCTTTGCCTCCTCACTGTCACCAGGTCGTCATTTAATATTTTTGGGCTCTCCTGAACTCATTGGCATCATATTGATGTATGAATCGTTTCGACTAGTAATTGCACTTTTATCTCAAGAACAGTCAAATGGAATGAGAAAGAAATTTATTATAAACTAATTAACGGAAAGGGTTCGCCTTGTGAAATTAATGTGCGGAGAGTATAAAGACAGATATGAAAAGAAATATGAAAATTTTACTTGGAATCCCAATAACACGTTCACAACATTCCTAACAATAACAATCATAAACAATATAAACGTAAACGCAATTATAGGGATTCGATGAATTTCCTGTTACATTCTTTGTTCACTCAACATACAAAAGAAGTACACTTTCAATCAATAAGTTTATTACGCACAATATACTTAACTTTATTTCAATCGGTAATTGTGTATGGAATTATAGAGTAGCTCATTTAAACCCAATTTTAATCCACTTTATTTATTAAAGAAGAAAATAATTAAAATATATTATCTTCATAAAGCTATTGATTTTCCATCTCAAAAATTGATTTAGACTACAATGTTCTTAAAATAAGACCAATTTATTATACTGTATTAATAAAATTCATACATAAAAATATAAATAATTTTGAATTTTATTCTCATAGTTATGAAACAAAAGGTATGAATTCTTTAAGATTGTTTGAACCAAAATGCAACACTGCTACAGTATTTAATCATAGTAGTAATTTATTCCCAAGAATATATAACAAATTTATATTTAAATATCCTAATCTTGTCAATTCTAATAGTTCTAGTATTAAATTAAAAAAGTTACGTATGGATTTTATAAATAATGAAAACTTGTAAATTTAGATTTCTATATTCTTATTGTGTAGTAGACATAAGACAAATTGTATTATATACTTCTTAATTTAAATTCAGGAATTAACCCCTGAGCACGAGTTCTACTCTGTCAGGGGTGAGCTAAAGTTTTATCTATTTATATTATATTTTATGTTACAGTTATTAGCAAAATAAATACAAATACAAAAAAATACAAATACAAATTATTTGAAATATAAATAGTGATTCAATATGTCGCTAATTGTAAGTTTTAACTAATACAAAATAGCATATATCTTAATATACAGCACTTGTGTACTAGTTTAAGAAAAAGAAAATTCATCATCATCAACATCACGGATTGAGCCGGTAGACCCGTTCCGTCCCATTCAACTTCATAATTCACAAGAAGTATGTTGTAAATAATATTGCCTTAGGAATTCAGGAAAATTGAGAATATGTTGTTAAATTTAAAGCCTACACACTGAGGATGAACATTCGAGGTCAGTTTGTCCAGTTTATATTTTCCAGAGTCATATAATCCATCTTTGGTGCACGGATATTTCGTCCACTTTCTTTATCCATACCGGTAAAGGATTCGAACATTTTCAATATTGTCCATTAATATCATAGAACCACAAATTATTTTGTTAATTTTCTTTGGTGCACTTTTTTTTGTCCATTTTTTCTAAAGCCTATTTAAAATTTTGTTAATACAACTGAATATAAGACAAGTTGAATTGCAGTTAATACAAGACAATTTCATCATTATTAACGTACTTTCTTATGGTTTGTATAATAGTGAAATCCAGTTTAATCTCTGTGCCAAATCTCTTAATGAGGAATCAAATTTTTACAGTAAAATTTTAAAGTTCATTATAATGACATATTTACTTCCTTCGCCTAAAGTCAAGGATAGAATACAAGTTCATTATTATTAACGTACTTACTTATGGTTTGTATGATATGTGCCAAATCTCTTAATGAGGATTCAAATTTTTACAGTAAAATTTTAAAGACATTATAATGGCATATTTATTTTCTTCGTTTAAAGTCAAGGATGGAATAATTTATTACAATTAAATATATCAGTCCACTCATTCAGCAAAAATGGAGACCGATTGTATTCCCAGTGTGAAGATCGTAATATGTGTAAATCCCGTTGTTCATAAAAAATATGGTTTATTTAACGACGCTCGCAACTGCAGAGGAGATAAAAAAGAAGAAACAGGACAACTATTCAACAATATGGAATCATCCATGCGGTAGTTATATTTGAGTTCTCATAATCAGCTGTCAAAACCGCACACAATACATTATTTAAGATATTGCTGGCTTCATGTCTTCACATTAGTTTAGTCTTGATGTAAACAAATAGGAGATCCACTCATATTTATGTCCTTATATCATTCGAAACTGACTGATGTTATGCTTATCAAGTTATCAGTTAATAAGAATTTCAGTTCATGTTGTAATAATTAACAAATCAATAATTAACAAATCATCTAACTTACTTTTATTATGCGGTGTTGTAAAGAATTTGATCCTTACGACCGTTTTCGTTCTCATACTTTCTAGATTTGTGTTCTGACCCACTATGGCCATTCTGAACAGATTTTATTTAAAATAGTAGAGGCACATAGAGGCATATGAACATTGTACAAACACGAACCCAGAATCTTCCCCTATACTCTGCGAGAGACCATAAATGTGTACAAATTTTATAACTCAGAGAAATAGAACACAAATCCTCAATAGTCTATTGATAAATCATGTAACGTGTATGCTTTTTAATCCTGAGGCTGAAAATATAAATTTAAAAACTAAAATACAACAGATTGTGAAAATACATGCCCTGAGGATTAGTTTCCATTATAAGAAATTCACAATACATTTCTGTAACACAAACTACAGCTACTGAAACCGAACACACATATTCAACTGATAACACGGAAATAGATTGACAATAAGATTCTACAAACTTACGATGCTATCAGAATCTTCCGGAATGAATTTTGATAACAAAATGTATGCAGTATAATAGCGAAGTTATTACAGGATAGATCTGCATTGTTTTCTCATTCAAACAGCGCCTTTGATTTTGCGATTTTTGTCCGCTTACAAGTCTAATTTTTTCCGCACTGTGAGAAGGTGGAAATGAATTGTTGAACACATCATTTAATAGAGAGGTCAAGAAAGCTCATGGACTGTACATCACTAACTTCCTATGTGGCTCAATGCTATATACATGAACGTATCTGTTCTGAAGTGATTTTGGTAAGGCTTTTTTAAATCTTCAAAATTTTGAGGTTTTACTTTTTGTTGCATATCATTATTCCAATTCATAATACTTGTAGACCTAGTACTTTGTCTTGTAAGAATGTAAAATTAAAAGAAAAATTATTTGTGAAATAGTTCTTGGCCGTGGATTACTGAAATTTGTCGTTATTATGCAAAAGAATGCAACATTTGCTACTTTGAAGTTTGCAGCTTCAGATCCTGCTAGAGTATGAATAAAAGGTAGAATATAAGTAAGTGACACACTTTTACTAGTCGCTTTTGTACAGCCCATCTGTCATCATTGGACGCCTAGTGGTTACGAGACATTTTCCTAATAAGATACATAATTTCTAACAAAAGGGACTTATGTTATCTAATACGATAGATAATTCCTTCAAATTCTTAGGAAACATTATATAAAATACGAAAGAGTCGTTTCATAAATGATGGTAACTGTGTTATATCAGCTGATGATGCTGCAGCAATGGAAATCCACTACAATTTTACTTTTGAAGGTCATTGGAATGTTCTTCGCAATGCTGTCACCAAATGGAGACCAGGCACAGGAACCAAAGGGCAGGAAGCAATCGAAAGATCCGTAAATAGAAATAATTGTTTCATTATACACGAAAGGAAACAAAGCACATTACACACAGCTAGTATCCTTCAAAATAATCCCACAAGACTTCCACACATTTTTGCCAACGATGGGAAAGGAGTTGAATATCATCAGCTGTGTGTTATTCATCAATGTATACGACTTGGCGAGATGCTTTTAAGATGTCTTCCTTGTTTGCAAAGCGCTTCCCAAGCAGCGACTTTTTTAGTTTCGGATTGAGATAAAAGTCGCATGAACTGAGATCGGGCGAGTAGGGAGAGTGTTCTAAGATATCTCACCCCTACAGCTGTAAAAGATCCCTGGCACGAGCTGCCGTGTGGGCTGTAGCATTATGAAGAATTATGGCGTTGTCCATCTTGGAGCAAGACCGCTAGCACACTGTGGTGTTAATTAGACAACAATGCATGCAGATACCATCTGGCGGTGACATTCCGTAGAGTTTAACACAGGTTTTCTAACATATACTGTATTAACCGTGTTGCCACATGTTCTGAAAATATATAACATGATGGTCATGACTTAAGAAGTGATCCTCGTATTACACATTTTGTTTTGTTATGGTTTATAATGTATTTCTTATTCAGAAAAATTTTGGGACTGTGGAAATGAAAAATTGCATATAAAGTTAATAGACGTATTTAATATCAAAACATTTTCAGAATGGAAAATAATTATTTGCAAATCATCAAATTCCAATACAGGATATATACTGTAAAATAAATTTCGTAATATTGTTGTTTGTGCTGTCTGAGGGAATGTTTCCAAATAAATTATAGCCTAACACGTCTTAATAATATCGATATAGCAGCCAGATTGGAAACGGGGTTGGAGGGTAGGAAAGTTAAATTTTTGGGTTATATAGTAGAGAAATAAGAAAATAATATCTTGAAAAGATGTGTAAGAACCTACAAACGATGAAAACTAAGCCAAATTGGATAAAAGAATTAGAAAATAATGTAAGCAGTTTAGGACTAAATTGGTTATGGCAAGAAATTGGGGAAATTAATATAAATCTGATAGGTAAAATTATAATGAGGAGGAGTAACGAGATAGTGAGACAGGAAATGTTTAGCAATTTATTTAAATAGTTTAAAATCATTATTGAGTTACAAAGAAATGATCATACGGGGGCAGGAAGAATATACATAAGTTAACAATAGGGAAGAAAGGTGGGACTGCCGTGGTGGAGATTGGGAATTTGAAAGCTAAAAAATAGAAGAGAAGACGTAGGAAAAGTAGTATGTCCTTTATGTAATAAAAATACGCATTACACATTCCGATATCTTATCCAGAAAATGAAGGAACAAGAAAAATGTATATTCAGGAAGCATTATTAAAACTAAATGTAGAAATAGCATATAGGAATTTGTATAGGACATTAAACGGAAGAAAATTGAGGGAACTCGGAAAATTTTTGTATAATTAATAGTAAAGAAAAAATGGGAAGGGAAAACTGAAATATAAGCGTATGTATATAAAAATATTAACCAAGTGTAAAGAGTTTTTGTTAATAAATAACTATAATAATTACATGTAGTATAGAATGTATAGTAATAGTTATGAATAGTAAAATGTAGTTAATGGTGGTATCCTGGAAAACAGAAATGTTACAGGATCACAATTAACAAATGATACACAAATTGTATATGATTTTGATGACAATAAATATACATATACTTATATGTAATGATATCGAAATAGTAATTACACAGGGTGTTTAAAAAATAGAGGGCATAATTTCAGGTATGTATTCCCCATATGTAGGTAATACAAAAAGTTCATTACAACATATGCCCTAAAATGTTTTGTTTCCAAGTTATGGCCTTCAAAACAGTGATATTCACCGGAAAGGTTTTCTTTCCGCAGTTAGTTGCCATTACAGCAGATGTTCAAAATGTCCACCTCCTCCTTGAATACAGGCCTCATATCGATGTCTCATGTCCCTGCGAACACGATCCCAAATTCCAGGAGTATTGCGTATTTGCTCACAATCTGCCACAATTCGATTCCGAAGGGATTCCATGTCAGGCACCGGAGACGAATACACCAATGATTTTAAATAGCCCCACAAATAGAAATCGATAGGGTTCAAATCAGGTGAGCGTGGAGGCCAAGCAATTGGGTCACCTCTACCTATCCGTCGATCAGAGTACTTCTCCTGGTACGAACGATGAGCCAGCGCAGCATTGCCGTCCGCCTTACCCTACATGAAGTGCACTTCTGCCACCTGATTTGAGTACATGTCGCACAGTACGATGCCAAACACAACACTCAATGTATCCTTCGTCTCGGAATTAACTGTCAGAGTGTCCTCTGTTTATATCTTCTGTCACGACACCTACCTGCGGGAAGAAAAACGTTCCGGACTCATGTTGTAATGAACTTTTTGTATTGTCTACATATGGGGAATACATATCTGAAATTATGCCCTCTATTTTTGAAACACCCTGTATGTCCTCTTAAAATACATCATCATTTGTCGGACTTTATTTCGTATAGAATTCACTATACACATCCATTTTAATGTCAAACAAATCCCTTGAAATAAGTATTACTCGACCAAGGCCAGTGGAGTTCTGCAGCCCGGAGCCGTGGCGCTACTGCTCCTGCGTTCGTAATACCGCATCGCGATAGTTCACATTACGCCCGCGGCTCCACTCGCCTTGGTCGAGTAATACAGAAGACTTCTTCACCAAATTGTTTACATTCGAAACCAATTAATGTGAGATATACTTTAGACACTGACGTGTTGAGGACGAGGCACGCCCTGTCGGTTTGACCAGTTGGGAGAGTCTAGCGGCTCGTTTCATCTATTCGCCAGAGAAATTTGTGACATATTTGACAAATGAGGTACGTTAATAACGCCGTGCACGGAGTATAAATTGTGTCACTTGACAATGTTATGCGGACAGTCTGCAATGCTGTCACCTGGATTACATGCCGTCGCTATGACAGCAAGTTTAATAACTGTACAGACGCCATCTTCTGGAGACAAGCAGCTTTCTCATAAACAATATTAAATGAGTGCATTCATAAATATATTATCTCGTACAAACGCAAAGCAAATTGTAACTAAATTTGAATGAAACTAAGTGTATTTGTAGTTATTATGAAAGCTTGTATATAATTTCAGTCTAATTCGGTATTCCCTTCAGTTTTTCGACAGCTTCCTACCATTCCTCGATGAAAGAAAACCATGTCATTGTTTTGAAAACCTGTTTATAAATAACTAATTCTTCTTTTTCTTTTTCTTCTGTTTGGCTCTAGGTTTATGAAGAGAATATGTGATCGTTTTATTCGTTAGTCTCTTTTTCCTGGGGTTATTTTCTATTTTGAAGGGAAAAGGAAAGTTCTTGTACACTGCCTACCGATGAAAGGGTCAAATTGTGAGATCGAATTGTTTCAGATCCAAAAATAGCACCATCAATGGGCAAAGGGAGGCTGAAATAATAAAAAATGTTATAGTTAACCATGTTATTGCCAAAAATTGTAATATACTCGTAGACGCTAAGTCAAAATTATCAACATGAATAATGTAAGACGAGTCAAAGACAAATCACTCAATATCGAAATGATGATAAGTTTTTTGTATCATAGTAAGAACTTTTCAATATTCTTGGATCTACTAGGAGTGCCCATCGTCTAATAATTTCGTCTATATGGACGTCAGGCTGTATCATTATACAGTACCTAAATTGGTAACAAGCTCAGATAATTGTTTCCAGGATTTAAATCTGTCTATTGCGTCTAAATCTTTCATGAAATGTACACGAATTAATCGCATTTCGAAATTACATTCTCTTTATTTCTCAACTATCTGCTTAATAATGAAAATATTGTTCCTCCAAGAGTTTTCATTTCTAAAACCGCTTTAATTTTTTCAGAAGGGTATTAAATTCTTTTATAAGTTAATTCCTAAATTCATTTATTTGTTTATTTATTTTGTATTTATTTATTTGTTTATTTATTTTATTTAGTCTGAAAGGAATAAGATCACAGGACCTTCTTATCCATTCTACCAGATAGCACATACAGATACAAGAAATGCAGTAAACAGCAAATAATGAAAATTACACGAACGTCCTGTAGAGAATCGACAACATCCCAAAGGAACACTAAAGAGCACATATAACACAAATACAAATATAAAAAGAGAGAAAGAAGAGAGAATAATAATGATAATAATAATAATAGCAATAATAATAATAATAATAATAATAATAATAATAGCAATAATAATAATTATTATAATAATAATAAGCCTAATAATAATAATAATAATAATAATAATAATAATAATAATAATAATAATAATAATAATACAAATGGATTTAAGGAACCCGGGGGGTTCATTACCGCCCTCACATAAGCTCACCATCGGTCCCTATCCAGAGAAAAATAATTTTCGTCTCTATCATCATACCCTGTATCCCTCAAACCAATTTTGATATTATCCTCCCATCTACGTCTCGACCACTCCAAAGGTATTTTTCCTCAGGCCTTCTCACTAACATTTTATTTGCAATTCTGGATTCACTCATACGTGCTACAAGCCCTGCCCATCTCAAACGTCTGGTTTTGATGTTCCTGATTATGTTACGTGAAGAATTTAATGTGTGAGGTTCTGCATTGTGTAACTTTCTTTGTTCTCCTGTAACTTCATCCCTCTTAGCCACAGATATTTTCCTAAGCATCTCATTTACGAACATCCTTAATCTTTGTTCCTCTCTCTCAGTGAGAGTCCATGTTTCACAGTCATACAGAACAACAGATAATATAACTGTTTTATAAATTCTAACTTTCATTTTTTTTAAGTAGACTGGATGACAAAAACATCTTAACCGAATAATAGCAGGCATTTTCCATATTTATGCTGCGAATAATAATAATAATAATAATAATAATAATAATAATAATAATAATAATAATAACACTAATAATAATAATAATAATAATAATAGGCCACCGGCGTAGCTCAGTCGTCTGAGACACTTGCCTGATGATTCGGAGCTGCGCTCGGGCGCGGGTTCGATTCCCACTTGTGCTGATTTCCTGGTTGGGTTTTTTCCGAGATTGTCCCCAACCTAAGGCAAATGTCAGATAATCTATGGCGAATCCTCGGCCTCATCTCGCCAAATATCATCTCGCTATCGCCAATCCCATTGACGCTAAACCTCGTATAATCGCCGCGGTCTCATGCTTAACATTTCGGCTTCATACAAAAACGTGCGGTGTGCTTTTAAAACATAATTTTGCCGACCGATTGTTGCTCTGTAGATTTCACTCTAAGCGTCACGTTGCCACGTCTACTTCCTCGATAAGAATAAGCACTAGTTTGTTACATTGTTAAATGGCTATTATTATTATTATTATTATTATTATTATTATTATTATTATTATTATTATTATTGTATCATATACGAGTACGTTGACATTCTTAACTCTTAATAATAACTCTTTAATAATAATTTTTAATCACATACTTTAATGTTCCTCCTCAGCACAAGACATTGCAACCTCGGTTTTAGTCCACGTGGATTAAACAAGTAGGTGTCAATTAAAAATAGTAGCACCTTATTGGTTGCAATAGTGAAATTGAGCTTAGTGATTGGAGCGGCAACATAAGAAATCGAAAACAATACTACAATTAAATTTCAAAGACCTGCCGAATGTTATGCACGAGGCCGCTCAAAGACCTGCCGAATGTTAACCATGAGAGCGCGGCGATAATAATTGATGCAGTGTCGTTAAGTAACCAAGGAAAAAAATAAACAATCTTCGTAGTAATAGTAATAATACACTACTCGTTAAGCGTGAAACCAATAATATGATTAAGTATCTTTAATAATTGATTGTGTTTTACGACTGTGAATTTGATTTATCTGGGATTTACAGTCAGAATACACAAAATAACAAAATACACCGTTTTAGCAATTTAAATTTTGTAACTTTGGGTACTAGTATGCAACTGATGTCAGTTGGCGAAATTGTCAGTTTAGTTAAAGAATAACTTTGCCGCTATTGTAAACGTGAGTGCGTATCATCTTATTGCAAGTTTTATACTACCATCAATCAGCTTTGGTACTAGGTAAATATTGCAATGCTACTTACTACATTTAAACCTAAATCGTGTTCTCAACTGACAATTTCTTGTTGTAAAAATTTCTTAGAATCGCCTTTATGCCTCCCTATTGTATTTTGTGTTCCGCCTCGGAGAGTGGCATAGATTTAACCTATTTTACTCATTTCATGAACTTGTACGCCCCCGTGGAATGACGCAAAATATGTAGTTAAGGATGATCTCAACTTGAACAGATGCTGTGCTTGTAATTACACAGGAGGGATCTGTGCATTGTTACGTATAAGTAAAAACAAAAGAAAGGAGACTGGAACAGACAGGTCGAAATGTCTTTACCACTCATAGATGATTGCCATGGAATCTGTTGTTCATTTCCTTCCTTACAGACAGGAAGAAAGTGCTTACACAATGCTGCGACCGGGGAGCGGAATTGTATTAATGAAAGCGATTTGTGTCTACACGTGTGAAGTTCCTCTCTCCCATGGAAAAATCAGAACTGTTGTACACACATTAGGTGAAAGGGACAATGGTTCGATTCTTGGAAATACCTGTGAGATTTGTGACTAACAAAGGGGTTTTAACTAGAGATTTTTTTGAGTACTTTGGTAACTCAACCTCAAAAAAAAAAAAAAAAAAAAAAAAAAAAAAAAAAAAAAAAAAAAAAAGCAAACAAACAAAGTGCTGGAACTTGTGGAACTAGAACTGATGTGGAAAATTCATACTCGTGATACTTCCTATGTCTTCTGCGACCTGCTTTAATTACTAGGATGACATTAACAATATCGGTGTTCAACATATTGCGATGTCAAATTTTAACGAAGTTCAGCTGGCTATATCATCGTTCAACCTCTGCCTTGGACCGACGCTAAACAAGTAACTTTAGAACAAATTCTGATAATTCTTGAATGGGATTCTTTCCACTAACTTCTCTGTAGTCTTCACTTCGCTCCAGAATTGAGCTGAGTTATATTAGGCTATATTCAATTGAAATCATTTTTGTCAATTTCAAATCAAAGTGAGTAACGTCCTGATCTTCATATAGGCTACCATTTCAGTCGCCAGTGGAGTTATAAATTGCTTCAAAATTCTTAACATATTTTCAGGTGCAGGAACTGGTACGTTTTAGACTTCTACAATTTGTGGTAAATTTCGTTGCAATTCAGTCACAAGATTCAGTAGAAAACACTAAAACAATTTAAACTTTAGGTTCAGCGTATGAACGTATTAACACATTTTCAGTCAGAAAATATCATCTCAGAAAATTATGCTCTGTAGGCTATTAAAAATTTAAGTAGGCCTATTTTAATAACATAATACATTAAATTTATTTTAACCTTGTAGTTTGGAATTAAATTCATTGCGGCTCAAGTATAGTTTCTAACTACCTGTTCATCTGAATTTGAAAGAAAGAGCTTACCGACAAAAAAAGAAATAGTAACAGACTATTTCGTTCCAAAAATAGGACTTAGCACCTAAAAAACCGATAAAGCCCAACAATAAAACAAAACAGCTGGAAATCCCGCTGCCAAGTTTAAATTTTTTTCGGCTATCTCTGTTTAAAAAAAAACTAGATCTAACTGGAAAATGGCTAAGTTTGTAACACTGGAGGAGTAGTCGGTACCACACTTAGACCGCTTTTACCCCCGGGGAAAACCCGATAAGAACTCAAATTTACTAGAGGTTGAGTAGTCCCATGGCAGTTCTGTAAGTTTTGGCAAAGAGAAAAGTCCTCCCACCACGCGGAATTGAATTGAACCGGGATCTTCTAATCCGTAGCCAATTGCTCTATCAACTGAACTGAGAAGTAATAGTGAAAGGATGATTACAATTCGGAAGGTGATGGATCGTGCCCCTTCGAAATTAGTAACGTCAGTACTGTCATTTCATTTGTGATAAGATACAAAAATATTTTGTTTTCTGAGGATAAGAAGTAGTGGTGATGATGATGATGATGATGATGATGATGATGATGATGATGGTGGTGATGATGATGATGATGATGATGATGATGAAAATCTAGTTTTAAACGATTTTTATAGTTGAACCCTCAGGTAACTAAAATTAAATAAATAGTGCCTAATGATGACCATTTCCCTTGGCCTTTTTCTGATTCGGGATGGTACATCTGGTCGAAATGTTTCGGTATTCTTTTCAAGAAACTTCATAAAATAACCGCAGTTAGGTTCACTGCAACTCTCTCAAAAGCAGATGTTACCGACCGTTCACAACAACAGACCTGGCGAGGTGGGAAAGTGGCGGCCTGTATTGCCTGGCGGTTAGATGCCGACATTAGAAAGTTGCTGAACTTACTAACAGAGAGCGCGATGTGGAAGAATAACAGGAAAGTGCGTCGATATTCAAGCTTTTGATGTCGATAGTTACATCCTGATTCAAATATGAAATGAAACGTTTGATTTTGTTAATTATGAGTATCTTAAGACTTGGAATAGATCACACGCTGGGTAATAAAGATAGTAATAGCAGGAACAGCAGCAGTAGTAGATCTAATCGATTATAATTTAATTATGTTGCATCAATGCTACGTTTCTAATGTAACTGGAATTATTGGTGGCGACATAAAACCGACAATTTTATTCAAATGATATTCGTCTTAAACTAGGTTAATCAGCCCAAATGAATTCGAACTTACACCCGAATGTAGTCTCGGATGAGGATACCAGCTTCATCATCAAGGGAATCCTAAGATTCTTTGTATATTTTAGCAGTAGTTGTATATTGGCACTCACCTGTTGCGTAGAGAAATTTATGTAAGGCTCCCATCATGCTTGTGAACAATATAGTGTGAATAATACATAAATCAGCTGTGGGCATAAGAGGCCGCAGAAATCCCCGTCCATGTCCTTTTCGCTTACACCGCTTTATATACAAACGCAGAGTAAAGTTCTGAGCATCAGTGGTTGATTTTAGGCGACCAACGAGAGCTGAAAGTTGGTAAAAGCCTCGTACAATCCGTCACTGACCATCCTGTCCGCTAGTACCGCACCAAAACATAACTGTCTCAGCTTGGGAAGGTGGCGTGGAGAGTTAAGGTGTAGTCTGCAATGACTCAGTCGAGCTAATAGCGCCCTGGCCTGATTATAAACTAATAGTCATCACGAAACATTCAGATTATTCCTACTTCACGTTTAAAAATAAAGTCACTGGAAATCCGGTTTGAATATCAGATTAAGAGTTTTGTATTAAAATAGATTTTGAAAATTATATTCATAATTTTGTTATAAATATTAATCTTGGCGGCACTTTTTGTTAAAATTTCGTGAAGAAAACCATTTTTTTTTCTTGGAAAACACTAATTTCGAATAAATTCGTGCTAAAAACAAAATTTTACATAATTATACACATAATTTTGCGTTATTTAGCGAGTTTAAGCTTAGGATATTTTTTCCTGGAAGAACACGAAATATAATTTTTTTTATCAACTCAAAAACTATATTTGCGAACCCGTGGTTTGTAAAACTAGGTACCTCTACCTCTAACTCCTCCATAGCGAGATCTTAACTCGGGTTTGCGATAGTCATAAGCCAGAAATGTGCCGACTGATAAGCAAACATTCTGATGGGGGCAGATAAAAAATGTTAAATTTCGTTCTTCTCCCATCTTAACAATGTCAAAAGAAGTGCTTATACAAATTTTACCACACTCGACCGCAATTACAAGGTTGTTCAGAAAGTGATTTTCCCTGGGGCCGTTTACAGAAAAAAAAGCGCAATTGTATGGAAAGATTTATTGAAACAGATACAGCAATTGCGCTATTTTTGAACATATCCCCAACTGTAATTGAGATATTTGTCATACCATGGGATCAATTTCTGTATCCTTGTGTCGTAGAAGTCAACCGCCTGGGATCGGAACCAGCGCAAGCGCTTGACAGCTATCTGCAACTCTCTGTCGATCCCATGATATGAAAAAGTCTCAATTCTGGTGGGGAATATGTTGAAAAATAGCTCAACAATAATTGCTGTGCCTGTTCCAATAAATTTTTCCAATGAAATTGTGTTTTCTTTCTGTTAACGGTCCTCATAATTGCGATCGAGTGGCCAAAATTTGTATAAGCACTTCTTTTAACATTATTAACATGGTGAAAGAAAAAAAAACTTTTTTATATGTCTCCATCAGAATGTTTGTTTCTGAGCTATCGAGGCAGCATTTTTTTCTCACATGATCCTACCATTTTATATGAAAATTTATTCAATTAATGACTTTTAACTTTTAAAAGATATCACACACTACTTCTGCTTCTAATACTTCCACTCTTTCTTTAATATAGTAAAACCGTTACGCTTACAAATTATTTTTTTATTCTGCTCCCGCTTTTATAACAACAAAACCAAGCGTATATCATTAGGAGAATAAATCTGTGTGTCTTTGCTGACAGCTGCAACTGGACCTAATATGAAGTCCGATGGTGGTGTTATTCTGTAATTCTTCACGCATACCTCATCTGGAATCACAGAAGCTGTTGTTGCTGTAGACCTGATCTGCAATACATTTATAGCACGAAATTCAAGCTGTTATAGGTACATAATCATTATTTATTGACAGTTTGAGGTAGCAAAAGAGAAAGTAAACAATGTTTCCTTCTCGAGGAGTCAGAATTTATTGTGTCATCTACTTTTTTTTTCTATCAAACCAGACACACTTATCCCTAACAAGACTGCAAGTCAGTGTTGTTGTGTTGCATGATTTAAAAGCTAGTTACGTGATACAGATTCCTTGAACTCGTATCAATCAGATCTGTCATCGGGTAATAGTCCCAGTGATTGAACTGCATTGAGTGAAAAGAAAATAATACTGACTGTACAGAATAAGCAAACTGCACACTCAACACTATCTTAACAGCACAAATTCACCTCGGACTCTACGGGAATTAAATTTGGCTAGCGAACTTACAATACAAATGACTGTCACAAGAGTAATATGTACTGTCTAGTTTTACGTTTTACGCTGTTTCTTTATCTTAGAAAGTTGCTGTTTCGATATATTTTCATGTAAAATGACATGAAAAGAAACTTTTCACGTAGATTTCGTACATAATATCTTATGTAGGTAATTGACGTATATTTTGGTATACGTCTTGAAGAAATATGACTTCTTGAGACTTCATTTAAGTACAGTCAAATCAAAGGTATACATAACATGTTGAAACTTACTACAGATCAGTAAACATATTGAAAAGTATGATACAAATGACACAACGTAGCTTAAATTACATCACAGTAGCAAATACATCGGTCCATGGCTTTATAACAAGATAATAGCTAAATTCCCAAACATACAATTTTCTGATGCTCCTTATTTAAAAAAAATAAATTAAAAAATTACTGTTAGAATATTTAAAGTTCCAGTTATTGTGACATCTGTGTTTTTCTTTTTTTATTGTGTTATTACAATTTAATAAAATATCTTAAAATTATGAGGAATACCCCCTGAGCATGAGTATGTAACTTACTCTTTCTGGGGGTGCTAGAGTGATTATATATATATATATATATATATATATATATATATATATATATATAAAGAATATGTACAGTAGACCTAAATTTTGTAGTAGGATCTGGTGGCGTCAATCTATAGCTACTCCATATTACTCCATATTAGTACATGTACTCTGCAAACTGATTCGGGTCGCTTGGGGGCTTTAGGTAACCAAACGCACGACTCTACTGATTACTACTCCCTTTGTTCCAAAATATGGTAAAGAAAAATGTCATTTATTCCGTTCCAAACTATGGTATACATTTGTTAAAGTTCTCAGCATTATAATGTTACTTTAATGCACCTTCTAGATACTTATTTGTATGATAAACAGGCTTCGGCCTAGGAACACAGAGTAACCAGTATGAGGTTTAGAGTACACGGAGTATAAATTACGTCATGACCGGTGTGGAAGCGTGACTGCAACAGCACAGGTGGGTCCGTAATGTGCATTACCGTTGTGTGTATTGCTGCTTGGCTGCGGTACGTTTAACAGGCTTTGGTGTAGGGACACCAGATTGAAGGTTACAACCCACACCCTTAAAAGCCTGAATTATTTTTCGTCAAGTTTTTCGTTTATTTCGTTATAGACTAATTAAATGGATGTAATTGAACACAACAATGCTTTTGTTTTCTATTGTTGAAGCGAATATATGGAATTACAGGGCGTTACCATATGGTAACGCTAGGTCATTATCAGGGAACGGATTTATATGGACTAAAAATATATGAAATATGTAAATATATATGTAGTTATTTTTACCAAAATATGGAATTAAATATGGATTTTTACCAAAATATGGAATTAAATATGGACTTAAAATTATAAAAAAATGACTATGTACGTTAAATATTGGTACATTTTAATCAAACTAAACAAAAAATATAATGGACGTACCTTATCTTCCAATGTAGTTTCAACAAAACACAATTTTTATTGTCTGTTACCATAACAATAGGTTACAAACATTTCTTTCAAGTGCTGAAAAGTGAATCTTCTTCTATTGTCTCTGAGGATAGATTTATACTGACTAAAAGAGCGTTCGACGTCACAAGAAGTAACTGGTACATAATTCAATTTCACAATGTCTGCTGGGGATAAGTCCAAGTTAATCTTCACTGTTGATTCACCACTCATCACAGCAACAACCTTTTGTAGTTCTTCATATCCAGGGTTTTTTGAAAGTACAGTGTCCACCTTAGCTCTTACTGCATCTGCAACTTTACCTCTACCACGATTCAGTTGTTCCACAGTACTATTTATAATTTCAAAACTTTCAGATAGTGAAAGGTGCCTATTTTGGAGACTTTTGAGCGTTTTTATGATGCATGAAAATGTATGCTGAATGTGAGCTAAGTCATTCTTCACACTTATGTCACAGGTAACTGTTTTCGCAGTATCAATTGAGACTGCATCTTCAGAGTCCAATGCAAGGAGAACATTGTTAATAGAGTCTATATGTTCGGCATAATATTCAACTGCTTCTAGCCATGTACCCCATCTAGTTAAAATTGGCTTTGGTGGCAATGGAATTTCAGGGTACATTTCTTTCAACACGTTAACTCTACTGGGAGCTTTGAGAAATACTTTTTTCACTGATGAAATCAACAAATCTACTTTAGGGAAATTGTCTCTGACCACTTCTGCCACACGATGAAATGCATGCGCCACACAAGTAAAATGAGTCAATTTAGGATATACAACAGATAATGCTTGTCCAGCTTTGACCATATAAGGGGCAGCATCGCTAATAAAGAATAACACATTATCGTACATAATACCCTTTGGCCACAGGATACCCATAGCTTCGTTGAACAGTTTAACTATAGTTTTGTTATTGCACTTTTCTAGAACATCACAATGTAAAAGAATTCGTTCAGAATATTGTTCACTTAACAAACCGATAACTACATTACCAACAAGTCTACCTTCTTTGTCGGGAGTCTCATCAATGGAAACCCAAATTGAACTATCTTTAATTTCATCTCTTATCTTCTGTATTGTCTCATCGTAGATGGATGGAGCATACGTCTTCCTAAGTGTTGACTCATCCGGGATTGTATGTTGAGTATATTTTTCAAGGAATTCCCTGAAGACCTTATTCTTTAGTTTGTAGAGAGGAATATCAGCAGAGATGAGAGAACGGCACAGGTCGATGTTAAACTCAGATCTTACATTCGATGTTGTTGGTTGTGTTAAAAACAATTGTCTCTGCTTGGAATTTAGTTGTTTGTTGGCCTGATGTTTACTAGTTGTAATGTGTTGTTGCACCAGGAACTTTTGTGTAGATGATACTGCACACTGACACAAATTACAAAATAATATTTTATTGTCAGTTGATAAACCATCTTCTTTAAATTCTGAAATGTAACTTGTTAGTTTTGATTTTAAATTGACTGAATGACGTACTTTTGGCATATTTACCGTCTTTATAGTATGATTTACAAAACTGAACCTATGTGTACTCTGACTGGCATTTAACTGTTGAGCTGCACAACTGAAGTCTGTTAAAAATTTTAAATTAAATTAATACAGTTTTGTAACTTACTTTCCCATTGTTGATAGGACTGCTAATTTTCAAATAACTCTGATGTTAAAGGGATTACTGAACATGTGTTTAAATCTCTATTGTTGAAATGTATTTTTAAAAGTTAATGGAATTTTGTTTTGTTTTATTGTTAAACCTAATATAATATGGACTGTTTTATATGAAATATGGAAAATATATGGAAATTAACGAAAATATGTACTAAACTCTAAAATATGGAAAAATATGGAAAATAAAAGTAGGATTTTTCAACCCTACACATTGTGAAACATAAAGATAATGCAAAATATAAATTATATTAGCTTTATAAGTAAATATGTATTTACATATAAATCCTTTCCCTGGTCATTATGTTGTCAAATCTTACAGAATGAGTTGTTGCATTATAATAACATCTTTCAAGCAATTTATTGAACTTAACTGAACTTTAGCATACAAATAATATATTTATCACTCATTCAGTGTTCTGCCCAATGTCAGATCTTTCACTGCAAACCCAGCATTCTCCAATGTTTCCTATCTTCTGCCTTCCTGTTTGTCTTTTCATATGATCCATATATCTTCATGTCTTCTATCATCTGATATCTTCTTCTGCTCCGAACTCTTCACCATTCACTCCCGTTCACCATTCCTTCCAGTGCATCCTTCAATAGGCAGTATCTTCTCAGCCAGTGACACAACCAATTCCTTTTCCTCTTTCTAATCTGTTTCAGCATCATTCTTTCTTCACTCACTCTTTCCAACACGGCTTCATTTCTTTTTGTCTGTCCACTTAACACGTTCCATTCTCCTCCTTATTCACATTTCAAATGCATCTATTCGTTTCTCTTCACTTCATCGCAATGTCCACGTTTTTGCTCCACACAATAATACACTCCATACAAATAATACAAAAATAAGAAAATTACTTTCACAATACCTGAACAAATATAGGCAATAGAATTATTGTCACAATATACTCGTATCAACAAAACACATTTTCGTAACAATAGGTTTTACATTAATTTTTTGTGCGATTTTCACATCTTTCGGTAGTAAGATAAAACATTTCTTATGATATGACAAAAAAAACATGGGCTGCAGATACCTACATCTAATTTTGAGAAAGCTGTATGCCAGAAGAGCATTCTCACTAGCACATCGCTGTCTTTTGTCTCCGGGTATCGGAATCACTAATGTTCCATTCCATCGTATCTTATATAATTAGATGTTCTGCGAGTGACGTCCAGAAAGTAAGTTTATCTGGAGCCGTTTACAGAAAGAAAACTCAATTTCATGAAAAAGATGTATTGGAACAGATACAGCAATTGTTTAACTATTTTTCAACACATTTCCCACCGGAACTGAGATATTTGTCACACCGTGGGATCAACTTTTGTCCCTCGTAGATGTCTTCCGCCTGGAATCGGAACCTGTGTGTGACAGCCGTTTGCACCTCTCTGTTGATACTACGATATCAAAAAGTCTCAATTCAGGTGGAAATATGTTGAAAAAATAGCTCAACAACTCCTGTATCTGTTCGAATAAATCTTTCCATAAAATTGTATTTTATTTCTGCAAACGGCCCAGGGAAACTTATTTTTTGGACATATCCCGTAGCTCCAATATCGCTGTATTTGGAAGTAGATGGTCACCCAACCCTTTTGGGGTGCTCCCTACTTCTTCAAATCTCCCATTTGAATTCTAATTCTTTCAATGGTGAACCAGATCTTCTACTTGGCTGCCAAGCATTTTGTAACTACCATGTGAAAATGGGCTAAAACAGTTTTTACATAGATAAAGCGAATTTTTATAAAGAAAACAAAATTTGTCACATCTCTGTCTTTAAAAGTCACTCTCTGGAGAAATCGATTGCACTGTTATAACGTACTGTTTTTTCCACTTACGTTTCCCTAATGGCACCTTTTCCACACATTGCAATGTTGACAGGTATCATTCTCTTTCTATCACAGATGACACTTCAACTTCCTCTTCTTCTATGAAAGGAATATCGTCTGGTCCACCTATTCTGTCGCTATTAACAAAAATAACCCCAGCTTCAGTACTCAGTTTCCTTCCATTTAGGTTGTCGAACATGCCATCCTCTATATCAACAGAGTTCTCGTCAGATATAAAGTTGGGCTTTGGTGGCTGTATGTAGAATGCTCTAATTTTTCGTTTTCTGATTCCCAAAGTATCTCATGCTCTTCCACGCACCTGTTTGTAACATTCATTTTGTTACTTGTACTTTCCTGTAACTCCTCCAGCTTACTGTTAGTAGCAAGAGAGCACAAAGAATGAGTGACAACATATTAGCCTAGCGTTACCATATGGTAACGTAAGGAACAATGTATTATATCCACAACAATGTTACGGATTATAAACTTGTGCTTGATGTACACGAATACTCAATAAACAATAAGTAAAATACCACAACAAACATTACAATCAAGTTAATCAAAGTAACAAAAAAAAATTATCTTACTTCTTGTTGCTCTCCAAAATTGGTGCTGAGAAAGCAACATCTAATTCGCGCAGCTGCTCTTGCCCAACTGGTGTAATAAAGTTGTGATTTCATAATGTAATAAGAAAGAAGCAATCATGTACCTCGGATTAACAAAGAAAAATTCCAGTTTTATTAATTAAGGACGGGTATGAAGCAAGTTATATTGCTTTCTGCACTGCGTTACCATAAGGTAACGCTAGGTTAAAATGGGTTAATACTTTAATGGTAGACATTTTTTGTCTACACTAGAAATGTACTGTATATACTGCATCTGTACAGGATGAAATATATTTTGTGCCGTACTATGACGGACTGTTTACATGTTGAGACACGAAGTAACGGCGCTCTCCATCTTCCACTCCACTCGACCAACACAACACTATCGCCCGTGCATTCTGAACTTCATGCCCAGGACCGAAGCCTGATGATAAATTAACATAAGAAAAACTAATAAATAAATTACATTTTATTCTGTGTGATGTCAAATTAATAAAAGAAAAAAAACAAACATTGCTTTGAGAGAGGAAAATTAACATAAAACTGCAATAAATTACAATCCGTTGTTATACGACTATTGTGCCTTAGATGTTCTATTCAAAATTAACTGGGTTAGTGTTACATTTTTTGCAACAGAAACACCACATCAGGTGCTCATTTGATTTCTGTTCATAATGAACTATTTAAATATTATAGTTTGGTGCACTACAGAAGACTAGAAACATTCACAACTGCACTGTCTGATAGTCCCTTTAATAGTGAACAGAATACAACACAGTAAAACATTTCGCGCGCGCATGCGTAATAATCAAACTTCTTTCTTTGTTACTACCGGTATATCATATTTTGGAACGAGGGGAGTACATTTTATTGCCTTCGAGTTTTGAAAGGGCCAATGAAAATTTAAATGTGTCAATATATTTTTTGTTTTGTCTTTCAATTATTGTTAATTATTCATGGCTAGGTCTAAGTTTTACATAATCTATATGTTTGTCTACATTTTTGCCTTGGTATACTAAGTGCTCACAAATAAATTGAAACAGCGCTTTGCTGTTATTATTATTAATTATCGTTATTTCTTTTTGTAATTTTACGGGATTAAAACCGTAGACTGTTTTATCAAATCACTTGCTGAGTGGTTTATAACTGTGTCTGCGAATTGTTCTGTACTGCAAGTGGACTCTTTTTGCAACTATGGCGTAAAAAAATAATCAATTCTAGTAGAGAACCACCTTGCTGATAGTTTCTCTGTCTGTAATTGTTGTTAGTGTTCTCTGCTATAGTCATTAGGTGCAAACATGGAACATCGACTTACTATGCCTCAATAAAATAAATTGATGGTCATGAGCATAGCTTGCCTCAATTTAACAGTTAAATTACCATTGTACTGAAAATGGCATCCTTAATGTAGAAAATTCATATTTTTCTTCTACGGTATATGAATTAGGTAGCGTGTTCCTTACGCTTTCTTAAGTTTTCGAGAAACTTTTTCCTAAGTCTGCCCATAGATCTCTTTCCTGTTGTATTTATAAATCCACTGTTATTTAAACGGTAGTTTTACTGGCATCCTGTCTATACTTCGTCCTTCAGTGTTTAAGTAACCATAAGCATTTGTTCAATGGCGCCGCATGATTGGCCATCGTTTCATCCCACTCGCCTTGACGTTATGTATGTACATAAATGCGACGAATTGTGCAGCACACAATCACGAACTGACGATTACGACAACGTCAGTAAACATGCGAAACAAGTTACAATTCACTATGAGTTAGGTTGATGCATAAATTCCTAGAGCTATTTATTAAATCAAAAATTATTTATTTTACATAAACTAATCAGTAATATATATACTCCTGCTTTATTTATAACTGAGTCCCCACGTTCTAGCAATTTTTCGATTGCACGCCTGAAGAAATTATCAAGCCAATTTTGAAGAGAAACTCCGCCATTAAAGGAGATTCCTCAGAGATTGTTGAGTAGAGAGCGGAAAGTTAAAAATTCAATGGAGCAAGATTAGAAGAATAAGGTAGATGTGGATTAACTTCCCAACTGAGCTTTTGGATAACCGCTTTTGTTATGTTACTCGTAGCAGTATGCAGACGAGCACTATCATGTTGTAAAACCTTCTAATGCAGTCTTCCCTGTCGTTTTTCGTGAATTACACCCTCAAGGAGACTGCATTATTGACAGTAAACCTCAGCAATGGCGATGACATTCCTTAGAAGCAATTCTTGGTAGGTAACGTCTTCTTTTCTCCATCAGTTGCACATCATTAGCTTAGTGGATGGTCACCACCTTTATCACGGGGTGATGTTTTTTGTTAGAGCTCAGCCAATTCTTTCTGTTCACAATGTTGACATAAAGTCACCACCTTTCGTCACCAGTAACAATCTGGAATGTTGTTGATTTGCTAAACGATGACAAGCAAGAAAAGAATTACAAATTATAACACGCTGATTTTTGTCGTTTTCGCTCAAAATTTACGGTACTGTACTCATACAACAATTTTTTTAAATTTGGTCATGGATGAAAATGTCGTACGATAGTTGATTGGTCACTGTCAATCATGTTGGCTAATTCCGAGTATATCGACGTGGATCATTGTGAAATCAACGCTTAAACAGTCTTAATCAAGTTCGGAATGTCTTTCTGAACGTTGTATTTTTTATTTTATTTTAGTGGGTTATTTTACGACGCTTTATCAACAGCTTAGGTTATTTAGCGTCTGAATGAGATGAAGGTGATAATGCCGGTGAAATGAGTCCGGGGTCCACCACCGAAAGTTACCCAGCATTTGCTCATATTGGGTCGAGGGAAAACCCCGGAAAAAACCTCAACCAGGTAACTTGCCCCGACCGGGAATCGAACCCGGGCCACCTGGTTTCGCGGCCAGACGCGCTAACCGTTACTCCACAGGTGTGGACTGAACGTTGTATCATTAGACCTATTTATTCCTAAAATATTCCAATTTCGTGCCGTATTTTCCTCAATGGCGTTCTCCCCGTGAACGACATAAAGTTCTAGCGGCTTCCGACGCCTTTGCTCTTCGATTAAACTCAAAGAAAAAAGGACATGTTCGGAAATAATCCTTTACTCTACTTGACACTCCATTTTCTTTATCCCATAATAAATTAACATAAATTTTCTTAAAAATTGAAAAATTTAAAACGTATTCAATAACATAGGCCTAATGCTTTGACATTAAAATAGCAAATGGCAAATCCCAAACAAATTCAATACAAAAGCTCTGTTGCCATGGAAAATGAAAACGCTACGAACTTATGTTTCAAACTACTGTATGATGAATGATAGGTGGAGCGGAGAAAAGTTCTCTCCGGCACCGGGACTCAAACCCGGATTTTCAACTCTACGTGCTGACGCTTTAACACTAAGCCACCGCTCCACCCATCCTCCATCATAAGGTAATGCAGAATTCCTGCACGGAAATATCATACGTACTTCGATATATCACAATAATATGATATGCGAATAAAAAAAATCACTTAGACCTAGTGATTTAAGACGGCGCTCATTCCATCGGATCGCGGCCACTTAGTCACTCGTAATGAGTGCACCTCTGCACATGGTGAGTTAGACATTGTGCCACTGTCACATATCTGTGGCACAGTGCATGAGGGTTGGCTACTAAAGGGAAACTTAGAAGTGGAATTTAAACTGAGAAGATTAAATCCGGCATCGGGACTGGAATACGATGTGGCTTAGTGAATAAAGCGTCAGCACATAGAGCTGAAAACACGGGTTCGAGTCCCGGTGCCAGAGAGAATTTTTCTCTGTTCTATCCATCCTTCATCATATGATAACGCAGAATTCCTGCACGGAAATATTATACGTACTTCGGTACATCATAATAAACTGCTGTATAATATTTCAGAGGCAAAATTGTACTCTGACAAACTCTCGATATTTACCACGATGTCCTTTGGTATCCCTGTAAAGTGACTTTTTTGTGAAATTAATATATTATATTCTCCATTTCCTTCCACTACGTACTTTGTGGCGTGTGGGAGTTTGTTTACCTTGTCTCCTAAAATTTCCTGGGGCTGATTTAAGGGACAATATAACTGAGTTTTGAAATGTTCCACAATTTTAATCCGATTTATTTCATTTTTAATCTGTTCGTTAGAAGCATTAAGAACAAGGTGTGTGCAAATTTTGAGCTCAATCGTACTTCTAGTTTCGAAATTAATTTTATTATATTCATACAAATTAGCGATGTATAGTAATTAAAATGTTCCATTCGCATTACATTCAAATACAATAAGTTAATTTTTTTCATATGAACCCTGATTTAGGTACAATATTTTAACATAGAGAAATTCATGATCTCTCTCTTAGTTTGGGTACGGTAATTTATAAAATCAGAATTTAATTATTTACATTTTTTATTTACGCAATAATTTTTAGCTCCCACTTTTCGAAATACTTTAAATCTCGCAGTGTTAGATCTCACACAATACATGCAGGAACGCGTACGAATATTTTCATTGAGTTTGGTGAAAACTGCATGCGCATGAAGCATTTTGAACATCAAAGATGTAGGTACTTTCGAGAAAAAGGCAAATGTGTGATAAAAGATAAAATACTGAGTTATGAAGCAGTTATATATAAAAATCGCTCTCCGTGCTCGGAGAATAAGTAAAGGTAGAAAACCGCTTCCTAAAATCCCAAGGAATATTTTAGTACAGAAAACGAAACATGATTGTTTTCAAATTTTTTGTAAAACCTCAGACCCTGTGTCTTAAATGTAATTTCCCTGAGTTAAACCTGGTCTTGGTCAATGAATTTTGAAGAGGAGTTTTTAAATATTCTGTTTAGTATTATTTCTGTTCGGAAGTACTGTCGTTGAGTGTCGTAAATTTATGAACTGGAAAAAAACCTTTCATCTGAATGACAAACAAAATAACTAATTAGCTACAATACTTTTTTTCTTATCAATTTCCCTGCTTTTCATTTAAATAGCTTCGCAGGCCATCGTTTCGAATGAGATATAGATATCTCTGCTGAACAGTATCTAGCGAAACTGCAGAGTCTCAGATAAAAGAGGTAACAAAGTAGGAAACAAGAAGGCTAGCAGACTAAAGTAATTGGCCACTGTGTACCAGAAGTAGAGAAGGAAATAGTGGACAGATGCTATGAATTTTATTAAGAAATATATGTTGTTGTTTTCTAATGACAGGCGTTTGACAATAAAGTCATTTAACCCCTTGTACTTCAATATTTTTCAAAGATATTGTCATGGTCAGCCACAAACACAGATTTTGAGGTATTCCGAATCCATTTCTTGGTTAGAGTTGCACAATGGGCAGTTAGGGGACTGATATATTCCTATTTTTTGCAGGCGTTTGGCCAAACAGTCATGGCCTGTTTAGTTATCAGTCGAGGTAAGTGAAACAAGAAGACATAAACAAAAACTCATAGACTTTAATTTACAAAAATATTATACATGTGTATAGCGACAATAGTTACTTGGTGTGCAGATTGATGATTGGTGGAGCGGACGATTCAATTCTTGTACAAGTGAGATGTAATCTGAAAGAAAAATAAAGTGGGGAAAATTAATGTCGAAACATGGTACATTGTTGTCATAGTGAATATAAAGCGATTGTCAGTGCCATCTGATGGTTTAGTTTAATATTGCTGCATACGAGAGTGTAAAATTGTATTATTATTATTCGAAAGTCAAATTAAAAAATTTAAACAAACATACAATAGCATTTTAAAAATATCAAAGAGAAAAACTAGATGAGAAGTATATTCAAAATATATATAAAATAATGGCAAAGGCCGCTTTTCTTAACGGAAACACATAATATGGACATTGTTCTCAACATTTAGGAACAGAAATTACATTTATTTTAGTGGTTTCGAGACATAACACACTGGAATAGACATAATCATTTCACTGTCTTCATTAAATTTATTTCGCCATATCTACTGCTGAAACATATCAAGTCTACGGGTAACAGCTCTCAAGCTTTTAATACTGCTTATGTGGCATATCATATGAAATGGCTCAAAATCAAAACAAAATGGTAAAATCATTTCAGAGTAGAGCTGAATAAAATGTACCGCTATTCGGCTATGAACGAGGTAACTACACCGAGACAATATACAAATGCACTTGTATTTTTGTCACATGACTGAAGTGACTATACATGTGCATTTTGTTTGTAGAAGTAAAAAACGTCAGCTTAAAATGGTATAGTGAAGATCTTTTCATACTCGATATTCGTTATTTTTAACAGCTCACTAAAGAAGGAAGACATATCTCTGCTTTTGTTCTATGAAATAAGTATATGATTCAGAATATATCAGTGAGATGTAGACGCTGGGCACTAGTGGCAACTTTAGACGCTTTTTTGAGGTGGTAAGAATTGGAACCGAAATAAATTATTTAGAAGTTAAGACATCAGAAAGAAATTCGGAGTGGAAATAAATTCGCGGGTGCTCGTTTAAAGGGGGTTAAGTATGATTTCGCTAAACAGGGATAAGTACAGATTTCAACTCTCCACAATTAATTTTTTAACGTGTTACAGGGGTTAAATCATTCTTCCATCCATGATGCAGTTACAGTGCTCCGTATTTTGTGACACAGGGGTTTTGTTCAGTACCAAAGGAGAGAAGTTTACATACCTTACAATTTGACTTAACCTCCTTTACATGAGCACCCGAGAATTATGGCTATAAATAAAAAAAAATTAGCCTATACATAAAATATCAGGAAAAGAATATGGAAACAAATGAAATATTATAGGAAAGAAAATTCTCTGAACACGACAGAAATTTGATGTCGAAACTTTCTGAACCTTTTGAATAAGATAATAGGATTATAAGCGAAGACAATAGCAGAAATGCCAAAATGTTAGCTCGATTGTATTCGAAGTTAAAAATGTTTAAGAAGTAAGCGACGCAAGCAAGAACATAACCCACTTTCCGCTCAAATTGCTCAAAAAAAAAAATTTCGCATTTCAAGTATCGAAATTGGTCTTATATTTTACCCAAGACATGAGAAAAACTCCACCAGAGTTTCATTATCTTTGGTATAAGTGTTTCGTAACTTCAGATCTAGGGCTGTTTTTGGCAGTGGTAGCACATCTCATATGTTCAAATAAAAAATATAAGATATATATATATATATATATATATATATATATATATATATATATATATAAGGCCGCAATGAGGACTGAGAATCTTCGGACAAGATCACTTTGAGTCCGAAATTAGCTTTATTTCAGATTCTAATTATATATATATATATATATATATATTGAAACATACACTATTGATTGGAATTATGTAGAAAGACTATTAGTGTTTTCATCTTATGACATTACGCTGTAGATGCCTAAATTCGCATTTCTTCTTATGTTTTTCTCCTGCCTATTATAGAGCCATAATCTGATGCTCTTAGTTATGTTTGCATTAACTCTCTCTACTCACCACGTCGTAGTTCAACCGTGGTGGAAGCCGATGTGCTCGCCGTATCCTGAGTAGCCATATCCTCCATATCCTCCGTCAAATCCGTATCCATCATGACCCTTGACGAGTACAGGGACAGGCTTGTGTACTAGAACAGGCTGGGGCACAGGTACAGCCACTGGCTTAGGGACAGGGACGGCTACAGGTTTCGGAACGTGGACAGGCACAGACACTGGGTAGGGCACCTTGACAGGGACCTTGACTGGGTAAGGTACTGGTCTTTCAACGGGATAAGGGACAGGCTTCTCAACGGGGACGGGGTAGGGCTTTGGGACATGGACGGGGTATGGCCTGTCGACAGGGACTGCTACTGGGACCTTCACAGGGACAGGGACGTGCTTCTCGACGGTGACGGGGTAGGGCTGAGGATATGGGACAGGGACTTCTTTTGTGACTGTGACGGCCTTGACGTAACCTCCGTGAGCCAGACCGTAGCCGCCCAGACCGAATCCGTCGTACCCGCCGTACCCGCCGTGGCCTCCTAGCGCGTACCCGCCATGGCCGATGCCGTAGCCATGGTCCAGGCCGCCGCCGTAGCCGTATCCCAGGCCGAACACTCCCCGCTTATCCTGCTTCTTTTCTCCCTTAACAGCGGACTTCTCTTCTTTTCCTGCACTGACCAGAGCCACCGCCGCCACCAACAACGTGCACACCTGTGAAAAGAATACTCAATCCTCTTTCATTGCTCTCAACCATAATATACGAAATTGTGTCACATTTTACCGCTACTCATTGTCACACTAATAAAAACAATAAATAATAATCATTATCTAGCGTAGTTGGCAAAAATATTGGCTGCCTTGTATATGTATTTCTGTGTCGAGAATTTAAACGTAGTTTCAAATGTACCTAACCACATCACTTTCGGCCATATAATGTGTCTAATTTCGTGTAAGAATGCAGGTTGGAGTCCTATCGGTATTATTTTTCTGTTTATTGTGGTCTTTTACCTAGTAATTCAGTGTTATTTTTTTCGACGGTTTGCAAGTGTCTTGCTTAATATTACGGTAATACGAAGAGTCACGCGATTTATATACTTATTTATTTATTGTGATTTATAGGAAAGTAAACTGGCTAGATCTATCAAAGTATCTTCTTCACAGAAATATTAATGAACAAATTAACTTACAGTATTGTTGATAATAATTTACATGACCAGCAGTTGTAAAATAGGAATATGCAACTCAAAAGGAACCCGGACGTTCATTGCCGTCCTCATATAAGCCCGCTATCGGTCCCTATCCTGAGAAGAATTAATCCAGTTCTTACCATCATATACCATCTCCCTCAAATGCATTTTAATATTATCCTCCCATCTACGTTCTTTCCAAAGATCTTATTCCCTCTGGCCTCCCAACTAACACTCTATATGCATTTCTGGATTCGCCCATACGTGCTACATGCCCTGTCCATCTCAAACGTCTGGATTTAATGTTCCTAATTATGTCAGGTGAAGAATACAATGCGTGCAGTTCTGCGTTGTGTAACTTTCTCCATTCTCCTCTTAGCCCCAAATACTTTCCTAAGAACCTTATTCTCAAATACCCTTAATTTCTGTTCCTCTCTCAAAGTGAGAGTCCAAGTTTCACAAGTATACAGAAAACCGGTAATATAACTGTTTTATAAATTCTAATTTCAGATTTTTCGACAGCAGACTAGATGACAAAAGCTTCTCAACGGAATAATAACACGCATTTCCCATATTTATTCTGCGTTTAATTTCCTTCCGAGTATCATTTATATTTGTTACTGTTCCTCCAAGATATTTGAATTTTTCCACTTCTTCGAAGGATAAATCTCCAATTTTTATAGTTCCATTTCGTACAATATTCTGGTCACGAGACATAATCATATACTTTGTATGCAACTCATTAACAATTGAAATGAAAGAAAATGGAAACATAAAAGAGAGATGTCGCTTATGTATGTGTATTGACTAAAAAATCATAAATTTAATAAATCGATAATAAATTGCAGAACCAAAGTAAGGAAAATGTTGAGTTCATTGTTTCTCGATCTGAGATATTAAACAACGAACTTATTCTAAGTCTAACTGGAAGGGTATAAAATGGGATCAGTTTGAGTATTTCAGCAGAATCAATATTATTATTAATTAAAAGCGTTGTTAGGAATATCATCGAGTAAATTATTCTTCTGTCATATGAGAGTAAAAGAGTAAATCCATGGCGCTACAGACCACGAATAGCCAAGACCGACCAGCCGACTGCTGGCCTCACTTTCACATGCCGAAGCAGAGGTGGACGATCATCCAACCAGAATTGAGGTATCGTGTGGTTAGCACGATGATCCACCCAGCCGTTGTAGCTGGTTTGCGAAACCGGATTTTCGCTACCTATCGTAGCTCCCCAAGTGCATCACGATGCTGGGTTGGCACCGGTCCCATACACTGGCCGAAATTTCATGAGAAAATTTCTTATTCTATGAGGACTCGAACCAGCGCGTATTCCGTAACGCGAGTCCTAGACAGGATGCCTTAGACCAAGACGCCACGGCGCGGGACGTCATATGAGAATATAACAACCAAAAATTAATCGCAATAATCTAGTTTGGAACTGGAATGGACAAGGTACTTTGAATGTCAACAACGTATAACAATTTTTTTTCTCAATGTTACCTTAATAATAATAATACTTTATTTATACTGGCAGAGTTAAGGACATAGGGCCTTCTCTTACACTCTACTAGGTCACAAAGTATACAAGCAGTTAAAATTTAACACAAAGTTAAAGAACAGAATACTAAAATATTACAAAAATAATAATAATAATAATAATAATAGCATAATAAAATCGACACTAAACAACATGAAAATAATACCACAATAGAAGAAAAAGAAAGTAAAATACATTGGAATATAGTGAAAGCAACTCATTTAGTACAAATGGTTAATATGAGGAATATATCAAAATGGAATGTAATACAATAATAATAATAATAAAAAAGAAAAGAAATACGAAAATTAAATAAAATTCACGATAAAAAGTCTATGATAATAAATTCATTGGCTCATAAAGAGAACAAAAAGGGGAAAGGAAGGAAAAAGAAATATATAGCCTATATTTTTACAAAACTATGGCAGAGAAAAGGGCTTATAACTGAAAGGAATCTTAATCAATACACAAGGAGTCACGCGATTTATAACACACGTATCAGAAACCTACGAATCTATTTAATCTAAACTAATACAGTAGTTACATGTAGGAACATATATTGTCATCTAACGTGCGAGAAATGATCCGTGAATTTAGTCTGCAGTCCTATCAGGGATGGGGTTCTTTTACATTCCATAAATTTACGACACAGGACCAATGATTTAGTCTCCTCGCGGAAGAAGTCATGCTAGGATTTCATTGCTCTTTATTATTCATCGCCATCGGCCTGCTTTGAAGTCGCGAACCTCTGATAGCAGGTGAGGATGATGTCCGCAAGACCAGAGAGGACGACAGAAAAAAAATGATGATGATGATGATGATGATGATATTCAATTTTAATTAGTATGCAGGTTATATAACAGAATTCCTTACGCATTAATTATCTTATTAATAATCTAGTACTACTCTCAGACTTCGACATTGGATTTCTATAGAGCACAGACTTACAGATCAGTAGTGCTATTGTCAAAGTTACAGTTTCCTTATAAAGTCAAAACAACGCCAACTGGTTTCGCAGAAATGGGAAAGTGATCTTCAGAGTCGTGTACTCTCACAGTCAACAGTGTGTTCAATTGGTTGCCTATTACTTAATTGTAAAACCACCGATTAGACTTTTAGAATATGAGGTTTAAGTTTTAACATTTCTAGCTATGAATCTTGAAGATTAGGCAACGATCCTCCATTGGAAGGCAGAAATTGTTCTTCCTTTAATAGGGGTTAGATATTGTCTCTTTTATTAAATTTGTCCTGTGTTACCTCAAGCAGTGATCTCGCGCCACGGCAACTATAGTGCATACATTTAATCTTACCACGCTCACGGATGTAGAGCGGACGCAGGCAATGCATAACGCAGCTGCGCATATGCGAGCGTGGAAAGGTAAAATGTATGCACTGTACATGAACAGGGATTACCATATTTGTGAATTGACGTTATAATATTGATTTACAATCCTTACAAAAGAGAGACAGAGGAACTCAGGAACGGATCGGAGGTTCTAATCGTTCTATAGGCTATACGACGTAAGACTTGCACTTAATGGCAGGACCTATGAAAACATTTTTTTAAACCTGAAAATTATTTGTGGCTAGAAATGATCAGAAGTTTTCGAAATTGAGATTAAAAACGCAAAGAAAGAAAACAATAAAAATTAGGCATTGATATAAAAAGAGATAACTTCATCGTCTTTTGAGAGAAATACATGTTCTAGGGTTTAAAAGAGAGCTTGTGAACCTCGTAAAAATCTAAGTGAGGAAAGTTTTAAAACAGTTCGTTGAGATTTCTTAAAAATTATAAAATATCACTTTAAAATCTAACTCTTTAAATTAAAAACTGTATTTCACACAAAAATACAGATGTAAAAATTTCCTCATTTGAAATTTTCTATTATGTTATGTTACACGTATCGTGGAAATGTCAAATGAATATAACAATGCTAAAGTTCTTGAATTTTGAAATTGAAAAACATAGACCAAATTTTGTTCTGCAAAAATTAGAGAAGAAGTTTCTACAGTTAAATATCATGATAGTGCTCATGATCACTTAAAAGAAAAATCGCCCAAGGTTGCGGGTTCGATCCCGGGCCAGGTCGATGGCATTTAAGTGTTCTTAAATGCGACAGGCTCATGTCAGTAGATTTACTGGCATTAAAAGAACTCCTGCGGGACAAAATTCCGGCACATCCGGCGACGCTGATATAACTTCTGCAGTTGCGAGCGTCGTTAAATAAAACATAACACATAACATCACTTAAAAATAATAACAGATCAGCTGTTTGATGTCATATCATGATGCGATTTTAATAATATTTACATAGATGAAGCGATATTTAATAAAAACAAATTTTGTCAAATTTGCTTAAATTAGACCTAATATTATTTTATACGGACCCTGCCCCTTAACGTAACAAACATGCAACACTCAGCGCACGTGTTTGACTGACTCTGCTCCTACCTGTTATGTTGCAGCTTGTTTTAAATCTATAAATCGTATTTATAGACAAGCTGTTTGTGACATGGGACGCTACATTCAAATAAAAAGGTACGATATATTTTTGTACATCTAGATCGTAATTTTTTTATAATTACGGTATACCAATTTATTCGACCAACACAATATTATTCGTCACCATATTGCCATAACACACATTTGTTTCTCAATAATACAGATCACTTTTATGGACAATTTCACATTATATGAGGCATTATCGTGTATTATTTAAAGAAAGAATAAGATTATGTCATGTCTTTGCTACAAATTGTGGTGGGGGGGGGGCGGGGGAAACATTTCTTATGTCCAAGAGAAAATGAAAAGTAAGGGACTTTTCCTTTCCTCCAGCTGTCATAGATGAGAGTTGTATTTCGGTCAGTGTTTACATCAAGAGCGGTTTTTATTTTGGGTAGATTATAGGTAAATGCCTATCGATGTAACGATTGTTGACTGGAGAAAAAGCATAGCATTGAAGATGTTAATGAGATTAATGAAATCTTTAAGTAGGTCCTATTTTATTTATTGTTTCATTATATTGAACTATATAAATGAGAAAAGTAAATGGAATTTAATGTAAAATAATAAGTTAGCAGAATACTAATGGAATGAAATTCTAAAATCTCCGCACGTTCTCGTGCCCTTGCAAGAGTCTCGGAAATGAATGGAATATTTATGTCACCTTCAAGGCTGTTGACCACTTGTCTCACTCTTACTTGCAGAATTATGAAAAGAGAAAAGTCGAAGAAAGGACATGACCTATTTTTATAACCTTTGTTACTGAATAAAGGGTGGAGGAGAAAATAAGAATATAAAAACGATTACGTCGGATATTCTTAGTAATTGATGAACAAACACAATGAAAAGAAAACATTTAGACAGTTAAAAGAAGGGTCTATCTTCATGTCAGCCATTACTGTTCTCTGGCACAATTCAGAAATTTTAATGGTTCTAAATCGAAACTATTTATTCGGAGAAAATTCACGCTTACTTAAAGAAATGCAGGTGAGCTTGCATTCCTTTTACAGAATATTTTCTGTCATAGCAATAGGACCAACTTCATGTAGTGGATTCAACCAAGCAAACAATTTCTGTTCACATGGTGTAAATGAAAGTGTTACCAGTATAACATTAATATAGAGAGTTATTCAAAAGTGAGAACACCTTTTAAATTGAAGAAATTTTGTTGTTTAATTGTAGTTTTATTATCTATTAGCAGTCTAAAATTCACAAGGATTGCATGTCTTTGTTCTAGGACCAACTTTACGTAATGGATTCCTTGCAGAAAGTTTATGTTCATAAAATGTAAGTAAGTACCTCACCTGTACAACATGAATGTTTGAAATTATTACAAAAATCGGAACCGTCTAAATCGCTGAAATGTTATTTAAATAAATTTCTCCTAAAAATAAAACACACACTAATTCATTCACAGTCTTTAAGAGACTGCATCTGTATTCATTAACCCATTAACTTTAAATTTTTACCAGATCATGAAAATTGAATGTTAATACAACACGCCAAATTGTATCGCTGTATAATGTACCATTCCTGAGATATTGATTTTTAATTAAATGTTTAAATTTCATCAATATGCACTATTCGATGAACGGTTTCAAATTTCTATCAGTTTAATATCTACCTCACGAGACTAATGTAAACAAACAGATTTCGAGTTTTTAAGGAACTGTTGTTACTTTTCTATTTAAAAATTTTGAAATATTGGTACGATTTTTAATTTCACATTTTATATTATCTGCCAAAGGTTTATAAAATATTTTCTGATCATTGTTAGCACTATGAAAAAAAGCCAAAATCTGGTTTTTAGTTCAGTATTTGTACACAATTCCTAAAACTTTCAAGACAATTTCATGAAAAATGTATCGCGTATTGGATTTTGAATGCAAGAAAATGCCGAAAAAAAAATAATAGAGAAAAATGAATTTTAAAATTCAAATGTGAAAAACTGTACATTACCATTATCCTGTTGTACTAGAACTTTCCAGAGGAAAGCTCCATATTAAAATAGAAAGTTAATCATAATAAATTACTGAGAAACTGAAAAATGTATTTTTCCATTTCTGACCAAATTTTACCAATGTATTTCCTTAATACAGTGATTGTTACTCGTATTTTCATATTGTTTCTTCCCCATTGCTTTGGCAAAGTTTATTTGAACATGTGACAAATCAAAGTTATTACAGTCAATCTTATATGGGTTATTAGAAATTCTTTCGCATGGTTGTTTAACAAAGTAATTTTTCTGTTTCTACAGACGTGAATTTGTCCAATTCAGTGTTGTCATAGATGTAGAAGAGAATTTTCCAACAAGTTGAGAAGATTCAGAACATTTCTCGAAATTTTCTTTTGATTGCTGTGCGGAACATGGAAGAGAGACTGTTAGTGATAGAAGGACAAAGTGAAAATCTTACTTAAATTTTAGATTAATCTTTTTTGACTTAAATAAATATTAGTATTTCATGACTGAATAATTTTTTATTTTATGTAAATCTTGTTTTGAATAATTTCGAGAAATTTCACGAGTCCTGACATCAGTGAGTAATTCCCCGTAGCATATTAAGAGATACGTAATATACAGAGTGTTAAAAAGTATCTAATATTTTAGGAGGTGCTATATGCATCAAAACAAGAAAATAATGTCTAATAAACATGGGTCCTACAACATATACTTTCTGAGATCTGAACACTTGTTCATAGGAGGTGCTCGATGTGACGTCCATTCATGGCAATGCATTCCTCTGCCCCTCGGCGTAAGGAATCACGCACTCTTTGAAATTTGTTTTAATACATTCATAAGAAACTCCTGATAACGATCCCCAGTTAATCTCTATAGTAGAACGTATGGCTCTGTTAATCTATCACCAAGAACGCCTGCCCATAAGTTGATTGAGAATCGGTGCTGATGCCTTGTTTCTTCAATTGCATAGGCATTTTCATCAGCCCACAAATGCTGATTACGAAAATTCACAACACCATCTCTGCTGAACCCCGCTCATATCAGCAACCAGACTTTTGTTTTCAGTATTCCTTGCTACGTATCATTATTCCATACCAGGGGTGTCAACTACGGTATGGTTATCTGGTAATCTACTGTTTTTTAAGGCAGAGAAATGCATTGCCGTGAATGGACGTCACGTTGAGCACCTCCTATGAACAAGTGTTCAGATCTCAGAAAGTATGTGTTGTAGGATCCATGTTTATTAGACATTATTTTCTTGTTTTGATGCATACTATCACCTCTAAAAATTTTGGATACTTTTTAACACCTTTATAACACAATGACTCATACGCAGAAATCATATTTTTTTTAAATGTAAACTTTGGTAGGTGATTTAAATACATTTAATTTTGAATATAAATATGTATTTCGATTATAAATACTTTACATACATGTTTATCGATTTGTATAGCCTATTAAAGTGAATTCGTACTTTAACTGATATTAGTTGTATTCAAACTTGGAAATAATGTATTAGTGAAGCAGTATTACATATTGTGATAGTGGATAATAGAAAAAAATAAACGTTTTAACACTTGATTACATAATTATGGAAACCATATTAATTTATATGGAGAGTATTGACGATTAAGGATTTATACCATAGATGTCCAATTTTATTAACTCGTGCGAAGTAACCTCTGACGAAAGGAAACGCGCAGTGCATATTCTTTAAAGTCGTTTTACCTATTTTATACGAAAAATTATTGATCTTAGTAGAGCATGCTTGACGTGCAATATCTCCTGGTTCTATAGGCGTTTGAACACCCATGATTTATACTATCTACCCTAGTTAGGTTCATTCTTACTCACTCTGGTCGACTGTACTAAGGATCGTTGTTTACCGAGAGTGCACATGTCCCTGGATCGGCCTCCTCCGTATGTAGCCGGCCGATGATTTGAAAAATGCTGATGAATAATGTAATGAGAAGAATAATATTCACGGAATGATGTCGATGCCTTTGTTGAGGAAACAAGAGAATCTCAATGGAAATTTTATCCCTATTTCTGTAAGTTCTGCTTATCATTAACATATTGTAGCATAGAAAAGTCTCAGAACAAAGACAAGCTGCATTCATTGGTATACATTTGGACGGAGTTATGTAATAAGAGACCAAGCGCCAAAAACCTGTTTGGAGATATTGGTCTTTGAAATAAATTTGTTTTTATAAAAAAATTTATGCAAGAAGTGTTATAACATTCTTACTATTAATAAAAAGTAGCACAAATACCTAATACCAAAAAAAAAAAAAAAGCTAACCGATTTTTAATAAGAGACCAGCAGTTGAATTAATATTTCAAAGCAAAATAAGTAAATGCATGTTATGCAATAAACGAATTTTTGCTTATAAATAGCAGCAAAATTCAGATACCGCATTCTTGATTTTTCCCGAATTAAATTAGCCTGTGCAAATATATATATATATATATTTTTTTTTTTTCAAATTGTCGGTTGGTCTATTATTGCGTAACTCTGTCCAATTATTCTATTTAAAATACTGCTTGTAATATCATATTAATAATGAATATATCTTATTGTTGTATGTTTTATATGCACGGTTTCTGAGATTGCATTTCGTATGCTTGTAAATGTGAAGTATAATCATTACAAATTTAGTTTCCTATAAGGACATTAAATAAAATTGTTTTACAATTACTGAATTGTTAGTATTTATTCAGATGTCCATAAATTTATTGATTTCTTAATGACATTTCTTTGAACTGCAATCTGAACATATCCAGTATGCAAAATGTAAGTAAAATTTAACTTTATTCCCTTTAAAATACGGTAATTTTATATAATTTTACTATAAATATTCCAAATTTTCATCTAAATATAATAATAATAATAATAATAATAATAATAATAATAATAATAATATAATAATGTTCATGGACTAAATCCTTAGATTCATTCCTTCCTCTCTTTTTCAAAAGTTTTGAACTGCTGTGACACCGAGCACAGAAGCGGATCTCCCTGTCCGTGTGGTGAGCGTAGTGTAAAACTACTACTTCGGGCAAATTAGGATAAGACATACAAACATACTCCGTCTCTGAGACGGAAGGTAAATCTCCAATGTCTTGTCGCAAATCGAACTCAGATGTTCTGAATATATGCTCGAAAATAATTAAACTACAGCACAAAGAGTAATATAATTATTGCTACCAAATATTTCTATGGTTTCATAGAAAAAATTAAGAATTTTGTCAGTGTACATTGTCTCTTGGAGACACATTACAAGCTAATGGACGTATCATTCTGTTGTGGAAGCAAGATTGATTCTCCATTTAGTTATGTTACAAGTGGTTAAATTAATCCAGTTTTTAAGGGATATTGAAATTCACTGAAACATATGGCATGTAATACCAGTAATTGAATTTTACAAAATAAAAATTGTAAAATATATTGTAAAGTAAATAGTAATAATACAATTTAAAATGTAAAAATTGATTGATTTGATTACAGAAAAAAATAATTGAAAATTATCTAATTCTTTTCTTATACTCGTAATAGGCAGACACTTCTTAGTAAATGCATATCATCCAAGTATCTGAAAATTATTTAATTTTCTATATGCTAGAAACTTCACAATAATATATCAACAATTTCCAGAAAACATCTTTTACTGAGACATTTTCTGGTCTTAACATGTTAGCATATTTATAATGAGAGAGATTTTAACCTAATTTTAGCTCGTCATTTGTTTTACTTTTAAGCAAAATATATTTGAAAAAAGTGAATATTTTATTATTTAATCTTACTGGAAGAATATTTTATTCTAATATCTTACTGTAACAGAATGAACATATTTGGAACTGTTTAAAGAATAACATTTTCAATTGTCTTAAATTATTTGGTCTGTGATTATGGAAATTTATCACATTACATTTAATAACCAACTGATGGCAACCATTACTGTGGAATTTTCTTTTTCAAAATTTTTATGTTATAGTAAACACCTTTGTGCATTATAATGGTGAATTACTAGCCATAACAACACATAAGACATCATCGTATTCATCATCATACACAATCTCGCTCTCGCGCTTGTGGAATACCCTACCCAATGACATCAGAGACTGTCGGAATTTAGTAGCGTTCAAAAGCAAACTTATTAAGCATTTTCTTACTGCGTAGAGTAGGTTTAATTTTTACTTAATTAATAAAAAAAAGTATCTCTTCTTAACTTTTACAATAAACTGTCTAGCTTTTTTTTAATCAGTTAATCTTTTAGTGCTTTGATTTTTATTGTATTTGTAAATTTAATATTAATTTTAATTATAATTGTAATTGTATTCTTAATATTGTAGTTGCAATTCCTTGGTAGACGGGAAGAGAAGGCCTAATGGCCTTATCTCTACCAGGTTAAATAAATAAATAAATAAATAAATAAATAAATATGTTAAAGTTATTTCACTTCTGAACAATGGAAACTTCACAATAATGTTCTATTTAATGATTATCTGATGGCGTCTCTGAGAAACTGTTTTTCTAAAAGTAGCCTAAATTATTCGAATATTGAAAGTGATATCGACCTGTGAAGGACTTCTGTTTACTGTCAGCGATCTAATAAGCATTTCGTAACATTAAATATTAGATACGTGTTAAGCAATAGTGTATTATCAGTGCATCCACGCAAGCGTCTCGACTTTCTCCCGCGGGGTCGGCACTCACCGTGAACTTCATGGCTCCTGCTACTTGACAATCCTTGGAAGTCTCTGGTGAGAACTGTAGCTGCCTGCAGCCAACCCCGACTATATATACACATCCCCACGGATACACTTTCATCTTACCCACCTCCCCACCTTCAGTTACGATATCGGAGTTACGTTAGCAACAATGACTTCATTGCAAGAGCGACTCCAAGGATTTACCTGTCCCCATGCCCACACAGGTCAAAACAAAAGAAACACGTGCTTGTTTTCATGTCTCGAACTGTTCTGGAATTAGGTTTTCTATTGTGAGTGATTTAGATAGGTTCAGTTACAGTCTAGTTTCAATAACACAAGTAAATAAAAATTTGAAATTTTTGACAGTTTATCTCAGCTTTTATCATTTTCGAAATGTATTAATGCAATGTGTTTATGTGGCACGCTGTCCCTTACATAAAAAAACAATAAATTTATAAATTCAAATAAGAAACTAATATCAGTAATGATGTTAAATAAAGTACGCAAACACTTCATCTGCAATTGAATGTATTTTTGTATATTGAACTCAAAGTTTGTTGACATTAACTGGATTAATTAAAAGTCCAAAATTCGAGCTTCTTAATCATTAATATATTTAAATTATTCAATATTTTTTGAAGAGTTTGTCTGAAATATTGTCTAAATGTTAATATGTCACTATTTTCAATGATGTCAATTTATAGAACTCAAATCCATCATGAAATTCTATCACATGTTTTAGATTTCATAGGTTTGAATAAAATTTGTTATTTGTAATATCATTAAATTAATTCAAAAATTCTAAACGGTTTACTTTTTTATCGTCATTTTGATAAATTAAAATATAGGGTGGTTGTGAGAAACATGACCATATAAAATTGAAAACAGTTACGAAAAATTTATCTCGTGACTAAACTTATTTTTTTTTGTAAGTATATTGTTTATATTTCAGTCAGTGACTTATCGCATAACATTTAAGGATTTATTCCTTTATTTTACATTTAATGTTTTTATGAACGGTTTTGTCGCCCAGCGACATTATCAGATAAAACTTTAGGAATAGGCAATATTTTAACCTCAAATTTGTCAATACATGTACATCAAGCATCAATTATCACTAAATAAAATAGATAAAACAGTAAAATGAATAATGAATTAAAATCTAGGTAAGTGAAAACCCGTAATATATTTTATAAATATTTGTATTCTCACATATTTTACCTAGATTTTAATTCATTATTCATTTTATTGTTTATCTATTTTATTTAGTGATAATAATAATCAATTATTGATGCTTGATGTACATGAATTAACAAATTTGAGGTTAAAATATTGCCTATTCGTAAAGTTTTATCTGTTGATATCGCTGGGCGACGAAAACGTACATAAAAACATTAAATGTAATATAAAGGAATAAAATATCTTTAAATATTATGCAATAAGTCATTGACTTAAAAAATAAACAATATAACTTACTTATTCAACTAAAAATCTCTTTAAGACTTATCTGAAAAAAAAACCCAAAAGGAATTGCAAAATTAATTTTTTTAGTAACAAATAGGAAACCACTGTGAATTCCTAAACTTACTTCATAAATTTCAAAGTGCTAATTATATTATCTTTAATTTTATAAATCCCAAAAAAAGGTCTTTGACAGATTATTTGAGGTAATCAAATTAAAGACTTTTGTGAGTAAACAAATCGTTCAGAGTTGAAAATTTTCTACAGCTTATCTCGGATCCTGTTTTAATCTTGGTATAATCAAATAATTTTCTGTTGTAACTTTACTCACTCTTTTACATTTTAAAGTATAAATAATATTTCTTTGTTGTGATTAACTTGACAGATCCAAATTAATTGTTAGGAATTTTGTTACTTTTAATTCGAAAGTTCTGAATAATTGATTTCAGATTTTGCTATGTTCAGATGGATTCGTATAAAATGATTATTGTTAGTAAGGTGGTTGGTGGTTCTTTTACATTCTGAAGTTATGAACAGTTTATGTTATCTTCTCTTAATTTTTATGTAGTTAAATTATAGGTAATAGCTAGTTGTAACCTGATTTTTATAAATAATTAAATTGTTATCAATATCCAAGATATCGCCTTATTATTGATAGGCTTAAATAAATAGTAATTCTGGGTTACGTGTTTTTTGGAACTTAGAATCATGAACGTTTTACCTTAGATCATATCTTAATTTAGATAAATTTAATTAACATGATTTGACTAAGGTGGTACTTTAATATTTGAATATTCTAGACAGTTTAACTTAGATAGTGTCTTAATTTTAGTGCATTGAAAAATGTAGTAACGTTTTCTTTTAAATATCGCAGGTTCGAGCAATTTATCTCAAATCTTATCGCAATATTGCTTTACTACAATAAATATCTGTTGAGAACAAAGTAGTTCAACATGAACTAAAAATGTTAAACAGTGTATTGCTACCTTGTCATAACATTATTATGTTGGATTCATATAATATTGTTATGAATAAATTATTTAAATTTGAAAGTTCTTACCAGCTTTTTTATTCTTGTGTTCATTTTATGGATTGAAATGAAATGTTACTGTGAGTTGCCTAACGTGAATCTCTGAAATATTATATCTCAATTACTTTTCTTATCCTGTATGCATATTGTTAAATTAAGTGAAATTGTTGAATAAAAGTTCTGAATAAATTATTTAAGATTGTCTTTATTTTGATGTAATTAAATAGACTGTTGTTATGAATGACTTAATTATTTAACATTTCAAACTTCTGAACAGTTTTTCTTACCACATTTAAATTTTGGTTCAATAAAATAGAATGTTACATGTAACTTGATTTCCTTTAATTTGAACGTTTTGGTCAGTTCAATTCAATTCAATTCAGTTCAATTCAATTCAATTCAATTCAATTCAATTCAATTCAATTCAATTCATTGCAATATATTAAGCCATTAAACGTACAGTGATAGGCTTCGTCACAATACAGAAGTCCACACCTGTGGAGTAACGGTCAGCGCGTCTGGCCGCGAAACCAGGTGGCCCGGTTTCGAATCCCGGTCGGGACAAGTTACCTGGTTAAGGTTTTTTCCGGGGTTTTCCCTCAACCCAACATGAGCAAATGTTGGGTAACTTTCGGTGCTGGACCCCGAACTCATTTCACCAGCATTATCACCTTCATTTCATTCAGACGCTAAATAACTTAGATGTTGATACAGCGTCGTAAAATAACCCAATAAAATAAAAAAATAAACAATACAGAAGTAATATTATTTTATTTTAATATGGATATATCGAAATAATTATATTGTTGATTCTTTAAAAGTTGAATGTTATCATCAAGTTTTCTTATATTATCTTGGTTTTGATGGATTCTAATGCGCTATTGTTGTAAGAAACTTATTTGTTGTTTAGTCAGCTGTCCAAAGACAGGTTTGAATCTCATAAGTGACACCAATAAGATATCATTCATTATGCAACTAGACCAGGAGATAATGGGGTAGGGTGGCCAGTTCTTTCCCACTCCATTGCATATAATCGCCGAATAGCTACATATTCTACTAGTCAGACTTTAGATGAATACAAATAATTGTTCTTCCTCTGACATATGTCGTAAAGTGAGATGTACTGCCTGATAATAAATGTATGTATCAGCCAGAATCTCAATTAAAAATTAAATTGTGAACAGATTATCTCTTTTGTCATACATTCCATAGATTGAAATAAGAGGTTTTTGTTTTCAGTAACTTGATCCTATTATATTTTCAAAGTTTTTAACTATTTAACGTAGACCATATCTTAATATTGATCATCTCAAATGAGAGGTTATTTCGAGTATTGTGGCTCTATAAAACTGAAAGCGTTGAACGGTTTACCTTAGGTATAATCATGATTTTCGTAGAATATAAGGTTATTGTGAAAAATAATATGAAATATCTTACATTACTTTGATTAATTTAAATGAATATTTGTTACCTGTAATGACATTAAATGAAAATAATCATTTATAATCTTAAAATTTTCAAAGAGTCGTATAAATGTTTATCGTTAGATAAATGATTCCATAAAAATCATTCTGAATCATTTATTCTAAATGCGTCAAGTATTACAAATAGAATTCAGTGAAATGTGTTTTAGATAAGTATTAATTCGTTGCTTAAAAATTCTGTCTATGTAAAGTAGAGGCAAAAAAACCGGACCGACGGAATAATCGAAGTCCCCGAAATGAGCCACTGCGCATGCCACGCCCGCATTCACAAGATAGCGAGTAATCTATTGAAATTGTTGTAGTTTCGACTGCTGACGTAGCTCATTTTGAAAGCCATTAGAAAATAAGCTGGTAAAATTCATGTTCTGGTAAAATATCGCTGCAGTCGAAAAATATTGGGAATAAATTTGAATAAGGAACAAAAAAAGCTTCCTTCCCAGGCAGGATTCGAACGACGAAATTCTTAGTTACCAGTCTATCGTGCTTTGGAGTGAACAAGGCTCTGAAATCAGCTACAAGAGACGGTCCGGTTTTTTTTTGCCACTACTGTACATTGTGGTTTAGAACTCTTCAAAGTAACACAGTGTATGCAACACACTGTTCTATTATGCTTTTTGTTTTAAGAGAGAAGTCACATTTCATCATGGACCTAACTGGTTCATTAAAAATTTTGCATTTGTTTTAACTACTTTCATGTTACAGTAACATAAAACGAGTTCCGTTGTTTATTATTTAGGTGTGATGAATAGCGAGTGTGGGAAATTTTCGGAGAGCTCCAAGCCTTGTATAAATTCATTACGATGCGATGCGGTATAATGTATAATAGAATTATTGTGTTACTTCATACGAGCAAGCTACTGTGAGACATTGTTCCTGTGATTACGAAGTACTTGTGACTGGCATGTAGCAGACACTGAAGATATTGACACTGTTTGGCCTTGTTGCATTTCACATCAACAGCAACAGCGTCCGTCTTATGAGAACGTTTGTGTAATGTTGGTGTGTGTGGTCTAAAAACGTGGTGCTAATAACGTTAAAGTGGTTAAATCTGTAATGAAATAGTCTCAGAAAACGTGTGTGAGTTAGGCAGGTTAGTTGCTTACAACATTTGGAATAAGGCGTATTGAAACATAGCTTTGTTATTAATCAAATAAGTATTTCCCAGTCAGTCAGTCAGTCAGTCAGTCAGTCAGTCAGTCAGTCAGTCAGTCAGTCAGTCAGTCAGTCTTTTTGTCTATCTTTGTCTTGTCTTACCATTTGTTATCCCAGATATGCCTACTGTCCTATTAAAAGGACATTTGATTTTTCACAGGTGTCACTATTACTGCTCCTAATTAGAGGCTTGCTAGGTGTGTTAAAACTGGTAATTAGAGTTCTGGTCACCGTTGAGTTTAAGATATGGACGTGAGAATTGTTCGTTTATTTCAGCAATGGCAGCCGAGACGCAAATCAGATAGGAATGTTAAATATTTTTACAGTTCGGAATTATTTTACAAATTGTTGTAGATCAAATGACTCCTAATAAACATAAATATAACGTGAAACCACAATGCGTTCGAAATATCTATTCATTGCGACATGACAATGACGAAAACTTATGTGTCCTTTTAAAAGGACAGTAGGCATATCCCCATATACTTTGAAATTGTTTCGCGATTTCAATTTTAGTGAATTTTCCCTGCATAAAATGCTGTCTACGTTTGAAATTTATGCTACGGACGAAATTTCATCTTAAATACAGACATATCACTATAATGCAGCCTACAAATGCCACACAGAGTTCGTGTGCACTCAAAATTGGGTTTCTGGCGTCTTGTCAGCCCACTGAGGTGTGTGGATATGAATGGAAAAGTTGAGAGAGTGTCGGATGTAGTTGCTGGGTAGCTAGTCGGCAGAGCGTTGGTTCGCTAAGCCAAAGGTCCCGGGGTCGATACCCAGTTCCTGAAAAATTTTTCCTTTGAAATTATTCAAGACTGCTTCAGAGGGAGATATAGCTGAAAGCCAGATTTGCACAGCAAGATCTGTTTACAAGCGGAGGACTGGTGACGTTCTGGAGGGAGGTATTGAACTGACATACGTTTCTATTGTTTTTCATTTAGTATTTTTGGAAGATGTCTTATTTTCTTTCTAAATTGTCATTGTCATAACAATGTAGATTTTAGAAAATGAACTGAAACCTGTCTTTCGACATTGCCACACAACTGCTTCATTATATGTATTGTCACTTCTCTCCCAATATAACCTCCTCCTCTAAACGTCAACACTCTTTTCGCCTATTACTTATGTTTACGTATAAATAGTAATACGGTACTATTCAATGACGAAAGCATTCTAGAGATAAAACGAATTTAGCTACAGTGCATCATTCTTCAGAATAATATTAATAGTAATATTAAAGAAACTATAATAGTAATAATAATAATAGTAATAATAATAATAATAATAATAATAATAATAATAATAATAATAATAATAATAATAATTGTAAATTACGACAATTACATTGTTTCCTTTCATGTAAGCATGGTATACAATTATTCCTCAAAATGTATGCTCATATGCCTACTGTCCCTTTAAAAGGACACCTGTTTCTAGCTCAATCAGGTACAACTAGAATGTTTCGACACCATACAAATACTTCAGTTATATACTGCATTAAATGAGATTTGAAAAATACACAAAAATTGCAAAAAAAATATTTCAGGCATATCTGGGTTAATGGAGAAAAATTTGCTTCGACGCCGGGGATCGAACCCGGGATCCTCAATTCTACGTAGTGGGAGCTCTAACCACTGAGATACGCCGAGGCTCAATCCACAGCGCCGGATCGTATTTTTTTATTTGGTATTTTCCCTTAGTGGTCTTACTCAATGTTCAATAGGCCTACATTGACATATTATATATTACTATTATATTAAGTCAACAGTATTACAGAAGGAGCGCACTCATTTGAGTGACTTGGTGGCCGGGACTCCATAGTATATTATATGCGCTGTTGGACGAATGATCTACGTAAAGATTACTTTTTGTTCCTACAGAATTATCTGTTATGGTTACCATTGGTTATTACTGGAGAAAAATTCTCTCCGGAAAATACCAAATGAGAACAATTTGATCCAGTGCTATGGATTGAGCCTCGGCGTAGCTCAGTGGTTTGAGTGTCCAGTGCGTAGAACCGGAGCGAATTTTTCTCCATTAATAACCAATGTTAACCATAACAGATAATTCTGTAGGAACAAAAAGTAATCTTTACGTTGTCTTGTCTTGTCTTGCTGTCCAATCTGATACTTACCCACCCACCTTTCTGACTACCAATCTGTCTATTTATATATTCTGACTAACTACCTGCTATCTACCTACATACCCCCTGGCAACCTATTTATTTGAAGATGTACCTATTTGAATCGTTAGCCACCTACCTAGACTTGTATTGTAAGTATGTTTTGGAAAAGAGAATAGACAGTCATTTTTTACTTTGCCTGATATAGCCTATGCGCTGAAGCAGTTATATTTTACTCCATTGTGAATTGGTATGTGTTGGGATCAAGGTCATTGGCAATGGCATTTACGTTCAGTAGAAATGTAAACAAATAATCAGACTACTATCAATCGTAAAAACATGGTATTTTACCCATTAAAATTAAATTATAAGAAATACTTAAATTCTATTAGACATTTTATTCAGTAGACCGATATGTACTGTTTATGTAATAATTTTGTCAGTTAATATCGTTTGCACCCTGTATATATATATATATATATATATATATATATATATATATATATAAGCCACTTCTTGCATAATTTATTTGCAAGTTATTATTTGAAACTTCGGTCAGAAATATTTATTATTTAAGATCTATCAATCCGATATGTGGACATATTGTAAAATATATCAGTTGCAATATTTAATGTTCATTTCAAAGAATTTGTTCACAATGTGACATCCTTAATATTGCCCCTGTACAGCGCTTAATGCTGATGATTTTGTGCATTTTTTTATTTACTGGTAAGTCATAGACTTTCCAGTTTTATGCAATGTTCAGCAGGGAATTGGTTTCGGTCTGCGATGACATTTTTTTACCGGGAGTTGGAAGATCTCTTGCCGTTAAATAATTCTATTTTTAATTACAACAGGGCCAACTGTTAACGCAACACCCAATTTTACAATAAAGAGCTCGTTGAATGGAAAGTAACGGATATGTACTCGTACTTTGCTTTTGTTGTTATCGTCGTTGAGTTGGTTGAAAATGAAAAGAAAGGAAAGGAAATACTTTAGTACGTGTCGTATGAAGAAGCCAAAAACGAGATCAAAGAAAAAATTAAACAATATTTGTACAAAAACATGAAAAATAGTACAAAAATTGCCTTGCTTATTATTCTGAAAGTTCGCCACTAATATATACTAGGAAGCTCCATGAAGATTAAAAGTGTAGATTAGCTATGTACCGCATATTTTTATTAGAGCCATCAATGCAGCTCAGTCGGCAGACTTGCTGGCCTGCTGATCCGAAACTGCTCTTTGGCTTGGTTTGGATCCCCCGTTTGGTGTGATTGATTGATTTCTTCCGAGGTTATGCCCAGCCGTGGGACTGATACCGGGTGGTCTATGGCGAGTCCTCGACCTCAGTTCATTTCACCCGCGTTTGGTATGATTACCTGATTGGATTTTTTCCGAGGTTTTCCCCACCCATAAGGCAAATGCCAGGTAATCTGTTGTCGAATCCTTGGGCTCACTACACCTCGCCAAAAAAATTGTAGAAAATTGAAATGGTGAAAAAAATTGTAATTGTAATCTTGTAAGATTTTGACTTGTTCCGAATCTTAAAGCTTCATTGCTAATTAGAATATATGAAATATAATAAATCAAATGAAAAAAATATATAACTTAGTTGTCATGGAGGTGTAAGGAGTAAAGAAAGATTCTTCCTAGTATCATTAATAAGATATGCCTACTTACTTACTTACTTACTTATTGGCTTTTAAGGAACCCGGAGGTTCATTGCCGCCCTCACATAAGCCCGCCATTGGTCCCTATCCTCAGCAAGATTAATCCAGTCTCTATCATCATACCTCACCTCCCTCAAATCCATTTTAATATTATCTTCCCATCTACGTCTCGGCCTCCCTAAAGGTCTTTTTCCTTCCGGCCTCCCAACTAACACTCTATATGCATTTCTGGATTCGCCCATATGTGCTACATGCCCTGCCCATCTCAAACGTCTGGATTTAATGTTCCTAATTATGTCAGGTGAAGAATAAAATGCGTGCAGTTCTGTGTTGTGTAACTTTCTCCATTCTCCTGTAACTTCATCCCTCTTAGCCCCAAATATTTTCCTAAGCACCTTATTCTCAAACACCCTTAACCTATGTTCCTCTCTCAAAGTGAGAGTCCAAGTTTCACAACCATAAAGAACAACCGGTAATATAACTGTTTTATAAATTCTAACTTTCAGATTTTTGGACAGCAGACTGGATGATAAGAGCTTCTCAACAGAATAATAACAGGCATTTCCCATATTTATTCTGTGTTTAATTTCTTCCCGAGTATCATTTATATTTGTGACTGTTGCTCCCAGATATTTGAATTTCTCCACCTCTTCAAAAGATAAATTTCCAATTTTTATATTTCCATTTCGTACAATATTCTCGTCACGAGACATAATCATATACTTTGTCTTTTCAGGATTTACTTCCAAACCTATCCCAGGTGGTGACAGGATTTTTTCTCGTTGCCAAACGTTCAGAACGGCCCCGAGGTTCACTCAGCCTCCTATAAAATTGAGTACCGGGTCTTTCCCGGGGGTATAAGGCGGTCAGAGCGTCGTGCCGACCACACCACCTCATTCTAGTGCCGAGGTCATGGAAAGCATGGGGCTCTACCTCCATGCCCCCCAAGTGCCTTCATGGCATGTTACGGGGATACCTTTACCTTTTACCTTTTACCTTTTACCTTTTACCTTTTACCTTTTACCTTTTACCTTTTACCTTTTACCTTTTACCTTTTACCTTTTACCTTTTACCTAAAGATATGCCTACTAACCGAAAATAATACAATTTTTTAACATACGACTAGAGTTTTCGTTTTATAAAATAAACATCTTGCATATTGTTGTTATTAGTATTATTATTATTATTATTATTATTATTATTATTATTATTATTATTATTATTGTTAGTATTAATTATTAGTATTATTATTAATTGTATTTTTAATTAATAAGTTTATTATTGTCATTATTGAGTGTAATTAGTTACCACTGCCACCGGGTATATACCCAGTGCAGTGTGAATAAATACATGCATACATACATACATACATACATACATACATACATACATACATACATACATACATACATACATATTATTCAGAATAAAAATTTAACAGTTAGGCGTTTTATATCCAAAGGTAGCATATTATCCATCGTATATAAATCCTATGCATCTCATGTTAGTTTCTTCATTTATACCTCTTCCGTAGAGCCATACTTGTTCCGTAATGTACAAGGTGACCTTTCGCCATGCAAACCAATTGACAAAAAGTACCTCTTCTTGTGATTGTCTAATATTAATTGAAAATCTCGAAGCGAATAAGGCCAGAACAAGCCTGAAGCCCCTATCACTGAAGATGATGATACATTTGGAAAGAAATAATGTTTCGTGACAATGTACAGAGGAAAGTTTCTTAATTTTTCAGCAGGCGCAATAGGAGTAATGAAATAAAAAGGACCTTGCGCGGGTGCCTGAAGAAAAATCAGCAGCGAAGATTCTTCGTTGGAAAAACTAAACGTGTTGGTGTTATCTATAACTGTTTTAATAATTTAAATAATAACTGGGCGATTGTCTTCCGATAATTGAAGCGTAACGAAGTATTGAGAATTTATAGTTAAATTTCATTCTTGTTTGAAATGCGTAGGCGCACATTACCAATGAAGTTGTGACCGTGCAGCCGCAGAGCTGTGCTCGAGCGAACGGCAAACGAAAGTGATTGTTTATTACACGATCGGAAAATTTTTCACTCCTTATTCCACTTTTGCAGCCACGGTGCAGCCCTTGAGCAGACATGAGCGGCATAAAGTTGTAAAGTTTGTAATTATGTCAAGTTCTTGTTATCAGCTATATGGCCAATCCGAGATGATCGCAGCGGGAAGATGACCGTCCTTACGACATTCAGCCTTACAGACAACTGTTACTGGATCAAGCGAATTCAAGGCAGACATATGCTCTAGTTTTACATAATAGACAACTACGTGCAGTAAATATTAACGATCCTTTTGAATTTCATACGCTATTCAGAATAGATGACAGAACGATATTTCCTAGATTTTGTTCACATTCAGTATTTGAAAGTCAATTGAACTGGATGTGATAAATGTAGAATATAATCATTTTATACTAATATCAATGGATATATTAATTTTAAATAAAAGTGACAAGGGATTTTAAAATCTCATTGACTGTATCGCTACGTCTTTAATTTTTGGGTTATTATTTTAGTAAGTTTTATGTTATAATTAATTTTAATATGATAATTATGAGGGCTAAGCGATACCAATTCAATACTCTATTGTAAATAATTTATTGACACTGTGTTTTAATATACCGTAGGCCTATATTCCAGTAAGATGTGATCGACCGCAGCTTGCTTACTTAGCAAAGTGCAGTAGTAACGCAAGGCGTTTCATAGTGAGTACTTAAGTGAGGTGAAGGATATGAGGATGAATACCAAAAGTCTAAGGGATACCATCGATATTATTAACAGAAAACTGGAAGATCTACAAAAGGAAAACAATCTATTATAAAAGAAGATTAAATATTTAGAAGAAGAGAAAATGAAGAATAACTTAATCTTCTTTGGTGTTGAAGAGCAAGTGAAAGAACGGTCTTGGAACACGCATGATACTGAATGTGTGCTGGCAGTGGTTAGGTACAGATATTGGAAATGGACAAGTGTGTAATATTTTGATCGATTTATTTATTTACTTAATTACTTATATATTTGTTTCTTTGTTTATTTCTTTGTTACCTTCTTTCTTTGTTTCTTTCATTATTTTATTTATTTAATTATTTATTTATTTAATTATCTATTTATTTAGTTATTTACTTATTTAGTTATTTATTCAATTATTTAGTTAGTTAATTATATAGTTATTTATTTAGGTGTTTATTTATTTAGTCATTTAATTATTTAGTTATTTAATTATTTAGATATTAATTATTTACCTATTTAATTATTTAGTTATTTATTTAATTATTTGTATAATTATTACATTATGTAGTTATTTACTTAATTATTTAGTTATTTATTTAATCATTTGGATAATTATTAAATTATGTAGTTATTTACTTAATTATTTAGTTATCTATTTAATTATTTGGTTAATTATTACACTATATAGTTATTTACTTAATTATTAAGTTATTTATTTATTTATTGGGTTAATTATTAAATTTTTTAGTTATTTACTTAATTATTTAGTTATTGGTTTCATTAATTAATTAGTTAATTAAATAAATGTTTGATTAAATAATAATCAATCAATCGATTATTTAATTAATTATAGGTAGATGCACCTCATTAAAGTACACCTATTCATTATGATTCAGTTGTTCAGCCAATGACAAATCACCTTTGTACCGTTATAAACCCGCCAGTATCCATTATTCTAGGATATGCAATCGAAAGACAATTAGCGAAAAGTCACGGAGGCTGGAAATCCAATACTGTCGCTGAAGGTTATGTTCTGTTACTATAATAATTAGCGTTAATTGTAAATAATATTCAAATAAATTCAATTTGTCATCTCGTTTTTCAATTCTAAATCAATTTCCAAGTTATATAAAGACTAATGTTCTCTAGGTTATATCAAGGTCAATGATATTCGTGCCTGGGAAAAAAATCAATACTTTCGCGTCTGCGCACATTTCACAATTCAGGTCAGTTCCGTTCGTCACTTACATAACCACAACATGAAAACTTATGAATAATTTCAAGTTAGAAATATGGTCGAGCATAAAAAGTCGTATGAAACTTGCCTATAATGGTAATTTTCATACGAGCGTCTTAATTACTGCCATTATAGGCTCGTTGCATAATGTACTATTGTACTGTCATCCCTCCATTCAGTTTTCCATTAAAGCGATTGACCAATTAAGTAATGAATTAATAACAGCAAAACGTCCGTCCCACTAACTAACCAATAGTCCAATCCGCAAACACACTAACTTGCTAATTGTTAACCATCCACATTATGCTGCCAGTGTGGTTTAGCCTCTCAGATTAAAGTAATAGTTGAATTACTGATTATTTATAGGTTGGTCGATTAAATGGACTGGTTATTTGACTTATTGATAAATGGATTGATGATTAGTAGGTTAGTTAGTTGGTGGGAGAGATGGTAGTTAATTGACGGGATGAATGGCTTCTAAGTTGCAGTACCAATGGTTGCTTAGTTGGCGGAATGGATGGATGGATGGATGGATGGATGGATGGATGGATTAATGGTTAAGTCATTTAGCGGATTAGACTATTAATTAGTAAGTTGAATGATTGATTACTTTGAAGATTTGTTTGTTAGTGGTTGAATGATTGGTTAGTTAATTTTTATTGATGTGTTGAATGATTGGTTAATTGATTTATTGGTTTTAAGTTGAGTAACTGGCTAGTTAGTTGATTTGTTGGTTGGTGGATTGAATGATTAGTTAGTTGATTTGTTGGTTGGATGGATAGTTACATTGATGTTGCTAGACTGTTAGATTGTTGATTGAGTTTACCCAGCCTCACCGGATAAGCGTTAGATATACTGGGTGTTCATTTCAGAGTGTGTAATGACGTCACTGTTGTTGGGTCACCGATTTGAAGCGAGTTTCAGCTTATATGTTAGAGAAGTTGCCTATTATTTAAGGCGTTCTTCAATCTGAACTTGAGAACGTGTACGGTATAACTTGAACGTCATAGCAACAGATGGCGGTCTGTACGGTCTGTGTGCTACCATAACCTCTTTCGAACTGTGTTTTGCGCCGGCAAGTCGTACGCAGGGTATTTGTTATCATCGGTTGCTACCACAACATTCCACAACGCACATCAAATGCTCCGTGTCCGTGTTGACCGTCGAAGTTAATGTCAACAAATACGTAAGTAATCGTCTTAACCCTCTCCCCATATCCCGAGAGTACGTATTTCCAAACAGTTCACATTCCTGCCACTACCAGCGTTATCGTACGTATCGGTACGTACTCTTCAGAATGAACGCCGTACTTGCTAGGCAACTTCTCTGCCTCATAGGTTATACACCTCTGCGGAAGTTTAGGAAGATTGAATTCTCTAGGCTCATCGGCTAGCCACATGACGGCATACAGCGAGCCATGTCACACTTTGAACTGAACACCGAGTAGAACTGTGTGGTTGTCAGGTTTGGGGTTCGATCACAGGCGAAACTGTACGAGTTATGGTATGCATAGTAGTTTCCTCCTAGTACGATAACGTTCTCATTTTGCTGTTCAATCTTTACTTCAACGATTCGTTACAAGATTTATAGCTGGAGAGGATCTTTAAGTAAAGAATTTTCCTCTTTTTTTCTTCTTGTGGCGACGACACATCATTCGAACTATGTGTCGCTTGTTACACGTACGTAAACATGCAGACGACCTGACAATTGACAGTGTATTCTGCTGGTCTTGTAAATTCAGTTTAAAAACTAATTCAGCCAGCGAGGAATGACAACACCATTTCAAAATGTCGAATTAAGAGAACCCAAGTCTTGAAGCGAAATTCAGGGTCATTAAAGTTTATTTTCACAAGACAGAGAGAGTGCGTGAAGCCTAGCCGAGATTTCGTAAGATCTCCGTGCTCCCACACTCGTGAGAGCTGGCTTCCCATGTCGCAATACGCGCTGCGGGAACCGTTTCGTTTTTATTTCTTTCCTTGCAACCCACTGAATTGAGACAATGGTGATTAATAAAACAAATAACTGGAGTATTCCGTACTGCAACCTGTTTCCTGTTAGGAAACGCTAGCTGTACTAATGTTTCCTTTTACTTTCAGTGTACAACCTTCAAAGGTTGAACGAAATACAATGCGTACAGCAGGAAATCGAGAGAAATATTTTTGACTTGCCAAACATTTCGCTTTCGTTTTCTTCTTCATTGTATAATGAGAGAAAAAATGCCGCTTAAAGTGAATTTGGATGTAGAAATACAATATTAGAATTCATGCATGATATTAACCTATTTAGAAGCAATTATTACTAGTGTAAGTTAAGGTAAATACCCGAGGAAGAATTAAATGGCCAAATATTGGCAATATCTGATTAAATTGAGGAGACACGAAGCTTCAAAGGTTCACTTTAATCTTACAGTGAAAGACCTAATGCAATAGTACAGGGACTTCATTTTATTTTTACTAATATTTTTAATATTAACCTGTCTATACCTTTAGAGAACCGGAAACACCGCTTGCTCCCCCCTCCAAGACTGGAGTTCGATGATACTGGCGTAAAACACAAATCACTCTACTAGGTATAGGAAGGAAGAAAAGTAGTTCATCCATTTACGTAAACTAGGAAATATTGCGATTTTGAGTTTGATAATTTTCATTAGGTTTTTCTTTAATCAAAGTACAGTACTGTATTAATAATAAGTGTTTTTACTCACGAAGTGAGTTATCCATGCGAACGTATTCATTATGCAGTGTATATTATACTGTCTACAGCACATTAGCGTACAATATAGAGAAAGAAGTTAAATTGAAAAATAATCATAATATGAATATCTAAACACAATTTTGAAAATGGTGGCCGTTTATTTCGATACAGGCTTCAGTTCTTTTGTGCATATTATCGCACTATAGACTAATGCATCTAATTCCAATTGCCAGTTTCGTCCTTCGTACTAGTAACTCATGTTGAAATAATTCTGTACCTACTCTACGTACTGTAAATTCAATCTTCACTTCTGCCCGACCCGAAAATATAAAATTACTCAGACATGCTATCTACTGTTCATCCAAGTGGTTATGCCGCAGGATTGTAGAAAGGGAGGAAATCACGTGACAGTTAATTACTTAACGAGGCCCTTTTATTTAAGTTAAATTAAACAGCTGTATAATATTACGTAAACTTCCAATTCTTAAGAGAAATTAATGTTTTCAGAAAAGAGCTAAGACAGCCCAGCTATTACAGAGGGGCGAGCAGAAGCAGGTGGGGGAAATCGGGATGCGACGTAGGCAAACGGACAGTACCTGTGCGAAAATATGATTCAATATTGAAAGCTCTTTCGTCACTGGAAAACGCGAACATATTTCTGGAACGTACTATACTCAGTAACTCAGTACTGCTTACTATCTGCGGTCTTGGTTCTGTGTGGAGTTGGAACTTCCTTAGTAGAAGGGGTGGGAGTGAAGTACATTAAAAAACTCAGGTACAATAAAAATTGAAGTAAAAATAAAATGATGTCCCTGTACTTCTAGAGATTGGACAAAATACACTTTTTTATATCATCAATCGTGACTTCAGTGTATTTCTCGCGAACTTATAAAACATATTTAGTACAGTTGTGAAAGGAATTGTTGCATATTATTTTATTACAAACTTTTGAAAAAAAGAATGCAAATTTATATTTGTATTAAAGTATTGCATATCCCTTCATAAATTTGCAATAAACTAATATGCAACTATTTTTAAGCAAAAAACAAAATATATAGCATAGTTCATAAGTTTTCAGTAAACTAATATGCAAGCATTTTTGAACAAAAACAAAATATGCAGCATAGTTCATAAGTTTTCAGTAAACTAATATGCAAGCATTTTTGAGCAAAAACATAATAAGTACCATATTCAATAAGTTTGGAGGTGTGTAGAAAGAAAAACTTAAAATGCAACATGTAGGCAATAACCAATTTAGATCTGGATAACATAACTTAGCGGTATTTAAAAGGTGAACGAAGACAACATTCGCACGAGACAGATCCTACTGCAATTGAAGTCCTAAGGGTCAATGCGACGCTAAGGAAAAAGGCTGCAGAAAGACCACAAGGACGACCCCGAAGTATCCACCTATAAATTTGGAACATGTATTTACAAACACTTTATGGACACAAATAACGCACTAGAAGCGTTCCATAGTAAATGTCGAAAGATGGTTGCGCTGAACATTTTTTTTAGTGGACATTAATATAGTGTGGACATGTGAGAACATTTCTGCATATGGACCTTATGAATTGGGCAGTTTAACCTCCAGCCAATGTTCAACATTACAGTCCTTTTAACAAAAACAGATTAAGGATAAATATTTTTCTTGTGAACACCTGTAACTTGTACCTACAAACATGTGTATTCGTTTGCCTTAAACTTTTTACTTTTACTTTCATTAAATAAAGTCCTAGTGTCGTAACAACATAACAACAAAGATGCCTAACTATTGTCGCTATGGCAACACAAGCTAAACGAATGAAAAGAATAAAAGCTCAGTAAAACAGTTGAGCGCGTAGATTAGTATCTCATTTCCTCAACAGGACGAACTAACCTCGAAACCACACGGTGTCGTCAGTGAACGCGTTTCTCTATATTCTTCCTTCCTTTCGAGGCCCGGAACAGCACTGACCCCACTAGAAGAAACAGGAACTACAGACTGCCAAATTACAGTTCAGAACTGCTTCACCTATTATTTGGGTAAGCAATGCTAATGACAGACACGCATCATAGATTTAAGTCGGTCGTTTCCGTTTATATGTTAAGGAATGTGCAGCTTGTAACTTTCCTCGTATTTGTCGAAACGTAAATTGAATGTCATTCTTCAGAAAGAAAGCTAGCCATAGTATAGGCCTACTGGGAATGCGAACAAAACATGAATTGGATGCCATTATGCAGAGAGAAATAAAGCTACTGAATATTGAACACAAGACAAAAAAGCGCGAATTGGACGTGATTCCGCAGAAATAAAACATAATACGGAAAGTACAGTCAACTTCGGATATAGTGAACCTGTGCGGACTACATATTTCGTTCACTATATTCGAAGTTCACTAAATCCGAAGTGTCTCTCTCTTAAACTTAAATGATAGGAATGAATGAAGTTGCGAACAAGAAAATAAAATACTAGACAGTAATTAAAACATTTCATTTTTGTGAAATGGATTATACTGTGTACTGTTACTCACAGTTGATTTACTTAAACTATGCTGTCGACCCACGTATCTTGTGAAAGACCACGTTCAATATCACTTATAATATCCGCCTTATCCTCCAAAGAAAACACTTTACGCTTCGACATTTCTATACAGTATATTTACTGTTCAAACACTAGAAATAAATTGATCAGGTAGAAATGACAAACGCTGTTATGGTGTGACTGCGTACTCGGGCTTGGAATTTCCCGGGTCACTTAATGGAAACTGGGAGGGGGTTGATGGAGTTTGAAAGCCATCGGTATCTTACCTTCATTTATACTCTGAACATAATGTCCATCCCCTTTTAATAAAGAAGGCAATTTCATTTTCCGTTGTTTCGATGCTATCCCGCATAATGAAAATGTTTCTGAGAATAAAAGGCAACTCTTTGACGGTGGAGGATTAGAAATAACAATAGAGTAGTGTGCCTGAGAACAGAATGACAACCCTTCGACGTGGAGTGAGGCAAGATCGTCACGCGTTGCCTGGATTTACAGTACAGCTCACTGTCTAGGAATCATTAATCCTGCCTTTGTCCTTTGACTAAAGGAGTAAGAAACTTAGAACGTTGTTCTCAACACATTCTTTCAGTTTTATACAAGAAGGTCCGACTTCAATTGAGAATTTGTCAGGATAAAATTCTGTAACTTCAATGTTTAAGATTCACTATAACCGAAGCAAGGGTTCTCTATAAACGGAAATATTAATGAACCTTTTAATGCATGCTGGTAGGGTCCAACAATTTAGATTCATTATAGCCGAATGTTCACTATAACCGAGTTCACTACATCCAGAGTTGACTGTATTTCAAAATCACCATGCTCTTGAAGGATCTCAATTGCAGGCTCGTCTCAGATGATGATGATGATGATGATGATGATGATGATGATGATGATGATGATGACGATGATGATGATGACGACGACGACGACGACGATAGAAGAGAGAATTGGGAGGAGAAAGAATTAAATGTACGCGATCGCGTTTCTTTAGGCCGGCAGCGTACTCCATCGGACATTCTGTCTCGGACAGGAAGGTTTTGTCTCAGACCGTTCGATGTGACTGCGATTGCAAGCATTCTTATGAGGCTGCAGCAGTGTGCCCAACTGTAGCGGAATTTCGCTACGTGTAGTGGAATTTAAGGTTCGAGAGACGCAGCGGCGATAATCGAAATCCTCCCGAAAAGTAACGGAATTTTAACAAATTCATGTTAGACGACCAAGTTTGTTTATTTTCTCTGAAACTTCCAAATAAATAAATTTTATTTGTTTTTCTATAAGATTTTGTGTGTCTAACGTTCTCTAAGAGATGGCGCTAATCCTCGCTGATTTTATGAAACTTGCAATGTGATAATACAAGGCATAATTTTTTAGGAGGAAGAAAAAATTAATTAAATATTAATAGGATCCTCGATTATGTCATTGATGTCCTTCATATTCACCAACGTTTTCTAACGAATGAGCTTTTACACTTATGTAGGCCTGTTGATATTCAATCCTTCAGTACTCTCGTACTTTTTCGTAAAGCATTCAGTCGCGTGGGGGATAGTTGTCACCCAAGTTATATTCTTGATTTAGAGAATGAATTTGAATATTCTTTTCAATATAAATGGTTATATAAAATATTTTGTCAATTGACTGTTTATGTATAATTTATTTAGCATTATTTCAGTCTATATTTATGTATGGTATTAAAGGTTGGGTCCCGCGCCGTGGCGTCGCGGTCTAAGGCATCCTGTCTAGGACTCGCGTTACGGAATGCGCGTTGGTTCGAGTCCTCATGGGGGAAGAAATTTTCTCATGAAATTTCGGCCATTGTATGGGACCGGTGCCCACCCAGCATCGTGATGCACTGGTAGCGAAATACGGTTGCGAATACCAGCTATAACGGCTAACCACACAATACCTCCACCTCTGCTTCGGCATGTGGGCTTGAGGCCAGCAGCCGCTGATCGGTCGAGGCCCTTCACGGGCTGTAGCGCCACGGATTATATATTATAGGTTGGGGTGGAACTTCTAAATCCAACCTTTATCCCTTAAATTTACTACAGAAAAAGTATTAACATTTGTTTTAAAAAGCAGAAAGATTACTCAACTGAACTGTTGTTTAAACATTTCAAAGTTTTCGACATTAAACAAATTTATTATTTTATTTTATTAAAATATTTTTACAAAAATCTGAATAACTTTGAAGGGTATATACATAAATATAGGAATAAAAATATGAATTATCTGTGTTTATCTGAACCCAAATGTAAAACAATGCAGATTTTTTTATCATAACATGAGTTAAGGTCCCAGATTATTAAACAAATTTTATTCTAATAGCCTATAATTTTAACCACGAATCCTCTCCAAATTAATAAAAAAAAATAAAAAATATATATATATAGAATATATAGTTTGGTTTTAAACATATTAAACACTATTTAATCTGTATTCACTCTCAATTTTAATTTTATTTTTGTCTCCATTGGAATCCACTCCTGAGCATGAGTCTTACTCATTCAGGAGTGGACTAGTTTATCTTACATTGTATTAACTTGTATTCGTTTCAAACTTACTAGCAATAAAAAATAAAAATAAACCTAGATTTAATGATATTGTTAGTATAGTCTATAAATCACAGAAGTGATAATAGATACTTACCGAAAGTTTGCAGAAACCGCAACGTAAAAAGTCGTGTGGTTGACAATTGTCATCCAGAAGAATAAAACCTTGGCTACACATGTTATACGAGAAAGATGCGTTTGTGCTAACAGATACAGGGGAATCTATCAGGAAACTAGCTTTTTGTCATATACTTAGGACCAGAGACAAACAACCTAGCAGGAACGTAAGAAAATTTAAGTACCCAAGTTGAACTTCAATGCTTCGGACTACTATGAAGTGAAAAGTCATGAGAGCTACATCGATACTGAACCAACCTTAACTCAGTCGATCTGCCGAGAAGATATCAAGAGCCACTGACATTTCCAAAGTTCTTATGTCATACACAAGCAATAGGCCTAAAACGGCGTGTTCGTTTAGTGATTGAGGCCGCTTCAGCATTTTGTGAACCACAAAGGGGCCGATAAATCAGGGCCAGACTGAAATCTAGGACTGTCGTGTCTCATTTCAACAAAAACAAACTCAATATCGTATTTAATGTAATCAGAGTTAATAGTTCTTTACAAATTATTTGTTATTCACTTATGCTCACAGACTACATTTAAGAGCTGTAATGTAGGCCTACTTGATCTCTGACGTGAGTAAACTTGTTTTTCATGTTCATAAATTAGTTTTTAATTAAAGTAAATAGCTTTTCTTTTCAAAAACGAGTTCATATTGTTTCAACAATTAACCAATAGAAGTCGGTCTCGATAGCTAGTCGGTATAGCGCTGGCCTTCTATTCTCGAGGTTGCGGGTTAGATCCCGGCCAAGGTCGATGGCATTTAAGTATGTTTAAATGCGACAGGCTCATGTCAGTAGATTTACTGGCATGTAAAAGAACTCCTGCGGGACAAAATTTCGGCACACCGGCGACGCTGATATAACCTCTGCAGTTGCGAGCGTCATTAAATAAACCATAATTTAAATTAAATTTAAATTATTTTTAAACCAATAGAAATTAATAACCGTGTTTGTGACTTCTTAATATTTCTATAAAAATCCAGATTTTCAGTGTTCTTCTAGTACTTGGAAGTTGAGTTTTATAGAAAATAATATTTTTTCTTACTATTTACACTTCCACTAACATTATTAAAACCCAAGGTAGGCCTACATGAAACTTGAAATGATAATGTATGTAAAAAATTAAAATACTAATAATGGAAGATATAATCTTTAGATTTTTGTGGCACCTGAAGATATGACTCCATTAAGCAGGGGCGATTTCTCAGGGCATGCTATGCTTACTGCGCAAGCCCAATATTTTCGTAGAATGTGTATTTCCCAAAATGGGATTACGTATATTAAAATTTATTTTGATTTTTGGAATATTGTATAGGCGTAATACTATCCGCAGGTTTCACACCGCAAGTATCGCAACGCTTGCTCGTTTCTTGGAGCTACAGGAAAGACGTAGAAACAGCGAGAATATGATGCGCGCGCAAGTGCCTTCCTCCTTGGTCCGTCCTAGGCGCACATGCTTCTGTTATGTGTTGTTTGAAGCTCTGGTCCGAGAGCTACACCAACGACTATTTAACGTTACACAGACCAGTATTGACAGCGGGAATGTATGTGCTGTGTTTTGCGAGTGCAATGTAATTGCATGAGCGGAATGCATGTGTTAGCTGCTGCATGTATTATTAATTCTTAAACACTAATTTGAAATATTGCAATGAGTTCGGAATTGTGTGTCATTGAAACCTTATTATTAAATCCATTTTCCCGAAGGACTATTCAAGAGAAGACAGACATTATAGAGAATATGTGTGCTCGTTCAGTGCAGCTCAATACAACAATGCATTGGTTGGCAGGGTAAAAAAAAAACTATATAAACTGTTTTGTTGGCCATCTTTGTTACATCATATCGAACTTCTACATCACATAAGCGAATATGATCCATGACTCATAATGATTTCATAATTATAAAATAAATTATTTATGAGGGTCTGATTATTTTTATTAATTATGAATTATTATATCCTCCCATCTTCCTCTATGAATAAAAGAGCAAGCCTAACTTTCGTGACTAGCATTCGCCCCTGCCATTAAGAAATAAATTTAGCAGGTAAATACTCTCATAAAGCATCAACTTTTGCACGCCCAAGCTTTTTGATATAAGCAAAAGAAAAAAAATCGCTCAATCCTAGTATACGTCGTTGTTCCTGCAATAACTCCCATGTGACATTTATAGATCGTCAGATTTTTGCTCTGTTAAATAATAACTTAAATAGTGATACAGCAAATAAAAAAATCTCTTATATATAATTACATTTTTTTCTTTCGAAAATGTAAGAATTCACAATCCCCTATGCACGGCTGCCATAGGATGAATAAATGTGTTTTTTCCTCCTATTAAAAAATGGTAAATTTTGCACATAGGAGTTATTACAGGAACAACGACGATACACTGTATCATATTTTTTCCCAGAAGATGAAACTCTCTGGCGTCAATACGGTGAACGTTCCACTACACAACCATTGGAATACCTGGTAGATGTCGCCGACGCCCGATCGTTCAAACCCGTCTTATTATGACATAAAATCGATGGTGGGAGTTGCGTAAACATGATGCTGTGTTGTAAATGCGTCAGTAAAGTGGACAGAAGTTTAGTGGTGAATCCTGTATCCAATAAAGTGAATCCATCGCTAACACTCTACAAATGTCTTGATTTAAATATGATAATTTTGTTCTAGACATCACTCCCAATTGTGCTTACGTCATTCCGTCCTTAGACTAGTATACATGTCAACGTTCTCCTAATTGCATTAACACTGTCATAGATATTGAAAGATAATGGCGCAAGTTGCCAGGATCCAATTAGTATTAGACATTTAGTGGACGTCACTTGTTTTTTTATTGACATGTTGTTATGGTAACATACATTATGTCTTTAGAAGCCCTCCAATTCACTACGTTTCCTTTCTCCATACTACTCGTATTGCCTTTCAATACGTGACATCACAACTATCATCCCGTATGGATGAAGTAATAATTGGTGATTGAGAATATATCGATATAGCTATGACCTATAAAATTTTATGCTAAACATTCATTGAGTTATACAAATCTGGTTTTCAGGTATAGCTGCTTGTAAAGCTGACTTGAGTAATTTCAAGGAATTTTTCCGGAGCCGGGCATCGAACCCAGAACCTTTGGCTGAGCGCGCCAACGCTCAACCAACTGAGCTACCCAGGAACTCTACCAGATCCCGGCTCAACTATTCCCTTCGTATCCACATACCTCGAATAGATTGACAAGACGTCAGACTACCGGCTCCGGAAGTTGTTATAATCAGATTTACATGTAGCTTTAGAGGAAGCTATACCTGAAAGCCAGATTTGTATAATACACGGTACTGTTCGTTAACAGAAAACCACAAATTTAAATCACACGGACTGGGTGTACACTTAATGTTAGGTCTCTTACATCTTGTCAAACCCACGTTAGGTAAGTGAATATAAAGGGAATAATTGAGCAGGGGTCTGGTAGAGTTCCTTGGTAAATCAGTCGGTAGAGCGTTGGGGCGCTCAGCCAAAGGACTCGGGTTCGTTGCCCGGCCCCGCAGTAATTTTTCTCTTGAAATTATTCATTAATTGAGTTATTTTATAAATTCGTGATACAAGTAATGTTGTTGTGTAGTCAACTGTCCCAAGACAGGTTTGAACCTCATAAGTGACACCAATAAGACATTACTTATGAAAGGAACTAAGCCAGGAGATAATGGATAGGTGGCAGAGGTTTCGGGAATACATAGAGATTCATCACAAGGGCAAAATAGCTACGACCTGAAAGTCACTCTATTGGGGTTCGATATGTCTGGCTACTCCAAACATCTGAGCTCAGCTGTTTATAACGAAATGTATAGAACAGGCATGTTCTAGCCTTTAAACCAGATGCAACAATGACGTAGAATATCTTTTAAGCGTGTACCTGCATGTGGTTCTGAGATTGTACTGTACATCAGTGTTGCACCTCGTTTAAAGGCTGGAATTGCCCACGCTGAACATGCCTGGTATAGAGTGTATAATAAAAATTGTGTGTCAACTATTTTAATTCTCTTGCAAGCTCTTACGGATTAATTTCATTTTGGCTAATCTATACTAATAATTAAACCGCGGGAGTGCGGGCCCTTTACCGTCAAGTTAAGTATGACTGGAGCGTTCCGTGGCGAGTGTACTGAACTCTCAGGTAAGCAACTCACTGTGCGTGCTTCAGACGTACCGTCTTGAGTATATGAATTGCATACATACAATATCATACATTTAGTTCTTATCCAATTGATACGATGTCAACGGAATATTTTTCTTTACAATAAGGAATTACAATGTACAACTATATTCATAATGTAGATTGTCAAAAGGAGAACCTTCTGCGTTTATCAGTTAGAATATGTTTGTACTACGAAAGTCTTCTTTCGAGATCGGATGAGGTTAATGGAGAGTAAGTAAAAAGGTTTACATTGTCATTTATGTTTTTGTCCTGTTTTTCACCAAACTGTTCAACAGGCATAGACATTATTCTTTTTATTACACTGCGTATTTGTCATTTATCTTATCAGGATACAGTCCTTGGTGTACCTTGTTAATTGTTTCCGATATTTTCTCAATTAATTTAATACACTCGGACATTTGTAGACCAGACGTTTCCAGTTAAGTTATAATTTGTGGCAAGTTTCCGTAATTGGTCTTTATGAATTGTAGATTTTGGTGCATATTTTCTGAAATTAGGGATTTTGCTGTTGTAATGGCAGCTGAATCTTCGCCATCTAATGCATGTATAACTAGTTTGACTTTATTGTAATGTTCTGCAAAATATAAGGCAGCTTCAAGCCAAGTGCTCCATCTTGTAACTACGGGGGTTAAGGTGGAAGAGGATATCTCGTGCAATTTCTCGAAATTTTAATGTTCTTGAAGGGGCTTTGAGAATTTTTTTTTTTTTCACAGACGCTATAAAAGAGTCCACATCGCTATATAAAGCACGAATTGCTTCAGCAACTCTATGCAGTCCGTGCGCCAGGCAAGTTAAATGCGCCATGTTGGTATACTGTTCTTTAAGTTGTTATGCTGCTTTAATATATGGAGCTGCAGCAATGACGAAAAGAAATACATTATCATATTTAATCCCTTCCGGCCACAAAAGGCGCATAGCCTTATAAAAAAAATTGACAATAGTTGCATGGTTTACCTTTTCCAATTTCTCTGAAGTTAGCACAAATTTTTTCCCTACACAGGTCTCGGAAAGTATACCGACCACCACATTTGCCACATATCCACCACTTAAGTCTGTAGACTCATCAACTGAAACCCATATATTTTCTGATCGTTCACGCTTTCTCGAATTTTGGCAATCGTATTCTGGTACGAAACTGGTAAATACTCTTTACGTATTGTTGTTTCTCCTGGAATATATTGATTTGTGTATTTTTCCAGAAATGACCTAAAGTGCGGATTATCCAAAGTTCTGAATGGAATGTTTGTGTGTACCAACATGTCACGTAAGTCTATATTGAACAGTGACAGACTATTTGAACTCAATTGGTTCTTGTTTAAATTGAGTTCAACATTTTCCTTGTGTGCTTTACTATTACAGTGTCTTTCAAAATAGTACTTCTTAGTTCCTAATAATCTGAAATTACACACGACACATACAACACTTTCTTCTTCTAGAATAGTCTAAATATATCGCGTCCGAATTGTTCCACTAAATTATTTACTATTGCACTTCGTGAGCGAATTTTTTCAGGCATTGTAATACTATGTCTCGTTTCACACACGCAACTCTTCAGTATGACAGGCTAAACTCACTCTGAATGTTTCGGGCTCGATGCACGGAACAGTACGGCGAAAGGCGAGAGAGACTTACGTCATACTCTATACCCGTCTGCATAGTCAACAGCAATCGCCGTATTAGGGCCCGCAGTCCCGCGGTCTACTAATAATAAATCTGTAGCCGAAATTTTTCTGGTAATTTTCGATTTTCCAAAAATAATTGGTCCTAACATATATAATTAACCACCCTGAAACCGAAAATCGCTTTTTTGAAATTTTTGTTTGTATGTCTGTCTGTCTGTCTGTATGTTTGTTACCTTTTCACGCGATAATGGATAAACGGATTTCGATGAAAATTGGAATATAAATTATGTTCGTTGTAACTTAGATTTTAGGCTATATGGCACTCAAAATAAATTATTTAAAAGGGGGGGGGGTTATAAGGGGGCCTGAATTAAATAAATCGAAATATCTCGCTTATTACTGATTTTTATTAAAAATGTTACATGGCAAAAGTTTCTTTAAAAATAATTTTCGATAAGTTTTATTCCATGAAAAATTTTGATAGGACTGATATTTAATGAGATAAATGAGTTTTAAAATTAAAATAACTGCCATCTAAGGCCGTGTAATGAATTAAAAAACAAATGACTTCGTCTATAAGGGGCCTTGGACAGCAACAATCGAAAGCTATGAAAGATAGCCTGCAGAGAATATTTCTGTGTTTGTATGAAGTAATATCGGAAGCTAAATTAACCGATTTGTATAATTAATTATTATTTCACCATTGGAAAGTGTAGTTTCTCTAAATGGACATAGTGCTATAATGTTATTGCAGTAACTTCTGATATAATATAATGTAATGTAATATAATATAATGTAATATAATGTAATAGAATATAATATAAAATATGTAATGTAATATTATATAATATAATTTATTTGAAGGGTTCAGAACCATAGTGGGCCAAACGCCATTTACTGAATACGTAGAAAACAAAGGTTAAAATTAAGTTATTACCATAATTCAATGGAAACCTATAACAAGTAAAATAAAGTATACACATTAAATCTAAATGATGTCAATGTTCATTAAACTATGGTTGCATGTAATAAAAATTAGAAACATGTTAAAGGATTTGTCATTGCACCAATGAGTGGTCTCTGGACCAAAATGTCGCATTTTAATTATTTGGATGCAATTTAAATTAAGTAACATATTAAACGATTTATCCTTCTATCAAACACGAATGTTCCCTGGATCAAATGCCCTATTTTAATTATGTAATTACTTTATATTTATTTCTAACGGGCGCAGCGGAGCGCACGGGTACGGCTAGTACAGAAATAAAAGTGTCCAATTCTATGTTCAATGATTTTAAATATGTATCCAGCATGTTTAGCATTTATTTTCTATTGAGTCATTTAAGATTTATTTTTAACAATTAAGTTATTATATTCATAATTTTAAAAATTATTTTACTTAAAAAAGTTTAGAGTTGTCTTTGCTAACAATGACTGTGGAATCGATATAATAAATGTCTAAGCTATATTTACATATTATAAACTTCATTATTTATTTGTAAATGATATTGACGTCTCATGTAACGCCTCTTCTTCCACTGTTTAATTAGATTGCATTGTATGATAACGGTTGTGAACAAGATTATATTATATTTAATCACATTTGTGTATTCTAAGCTTAGTTATTTATGTTTCTCCTGTCAAGGATATTGGCATCAGTCCCATGTAACTCTTTTTTTCCTTGCAATGTTGAATTACATGTGCGTATTTACAGTACTGTCACATCCTATGAATAGTGAGATCACATTATTATTTGTTGAGACATTAAACCCAACGGTGCATTGTGACTAATCTTTCATTTGTTTTGATTGACAGCTTCTTGACCTACAGTATTTTTTTCTGTAGTTAGTGTAAAATTCTGTTTTAAAATCCAGTCTAGTTATTTTTCTGTATAAGGTCCAACAGCCATTACGTACGGTATTTATTAATTTGTTTTAAAATACAATTGTTTATTTATTTTTGTTATATAACCCGTTTACTTTATATTTTCTTCTTACTTCCATCACAGGTCTTAAAGAAAATAATTTCATCAGCTGTACTCCACTTTTGCGTCGAGCGCCTTAGAATCGTGGTCTAAGTTATAATGTTTGTAATCTCATTAAGTCGCGTATTCACGAAGTTCAGTGAGTACTGTCCGTCCGAGTGGTTATATCGCAGTGTCGTCGAAACGGGGAAAATCACGTGACAGATATTTATTTAACGGGGCTCTTTTCTTCAAAATGTTTGAACAGTTTCATAATATTACATAGACTTCCAATTCCAGACAGAAAATATTTTCAGGAAAGAACCAAATAGCCCAGCCATTAGCCTTTACAGAAGCGCAAGCAGAAACGGGTGGGGGGAAACCGGGATGCGACGTAACCACCTTGCCTCGCACTGCCTCATCCATAAGCTAATTCCAGCCGGTTTTTGGATGTCTCGCAGTGATTAACTTGTTCCGTGTGGACTGTTCGTTAGTGAAGATTTCATCATGCAAACCGATGTTAACTGCCTCAATTGCACTATCAGTTGGCTCACTCTGCTTCGTCTTGTTGCCCCGCTACTAAAAGAATGAAACCGCGGGGCAAACAACAAGCGAGGCTACCGCGAGAGGCGGCCGCGCGTGCAGCCTTGCTTCGTTGATACGCTGTTTTACGGAACGCTTGATGGTACGAGTCGTCATGGAGAAGGAACGTTCTCATGAAATTTCGTCCAGTGTATGGGACCATTGCCCACCCAGCATCGTGATGAATTTAGGGAGCTACAAAAGGTATCGAAATCTGATTACGAAAACGAGTTATAACGGCTTCGGGGATCAATCGTGCTAACCAAACGATATATCCGTTCGCGTTGGATGATCGTGCACCTCTGCTGAGGCATGTGGACATGAGGCCAGTAGCCCGCTGATAGGCTCGGCTCTTCATGAGCTGTCGCGCCAAAGATCATTATTACTGTTAGTTTAAGATTGTTTTAAAGTCTTGTTTGATTAATTGTATTCTGAGTCCACAGTCCGACCATCCATTTCTGTATTCATTTCAAAAACCAGTTATTTATTTGATTTCGTAATCCTTTTATTTTATTTTTTTTTTCTTATTTCCAGCCAAGGACTTAAAGCAAATAAATTCATACGCTTTTAACCTTTTCTTCAAGTTATTGTCACACAAGAAGTTCCTCCAACTGCCATATCTTTATAAACATTTCGTTTGCATCCTCTTGTTCTTTAGTCAACTGTTCTAAGACAGATCTGAATCTTGAAGCAGTAATTAGAAGAGGGAGAGACCGATTTATTAGCGAAGTGATATCTCCATATTTTTATTACATGGATTCGCGGGGATGTTCTGGCGACTTCGTTAGAATTAGCTCCTCACACAGGTGTTTCGTCACTTGTCAGCATCGGACAGATTTAGGGCCACCTTGAGCGGGGTTTTCGTATAGAGACTCGATGAAGCATAAAGCCGGAGTCGGACTAGACCCGTGGGAAAGATACTGCCAAGCTTGGGTTTTCCAAAGAACGGGTATTCTTGAGAGATATACAAACTAATTAGATGTTATGGGAAATCCAAAGTTTAAATTTAGAGATGACATATTTCGCGCCCAATAAGAAGAGATCTTGGTCCAGCTTATGAGGTCACTTTGGACCAATAGGGAATAGATTTTAGGCCAGTTAGTGACGTAGTTTTTAACCAATAGGATAGTTAGTTTTAGCGTAGGATAGGTTTTTATAAATAAGGGTGACGGGGAGCGGAGATAACGACTACTATTCCGCCGCGGAGCGGAGATCATAAAAACGAGTTCGCATCGTGTCGGCGGCCCTACATACAGGGCACAATAACTACTTCGTTTGGTGTCAACGACTACTATTCCGCTTCGGAGCGGAGATCATCAAAACGACTTTACATCGTGTCGGCGGCCCTACATACAGGGCAGAATAACTACTTCGTTTGGTGTCGACAGGATTACTATTTCGCTTCGTGTCATAGTGTACTGGACAGAGTATTGAATTTGTAGTATCGGATAGAGCTTATTCAGAGCCGCCATAGAGTCAATACAGAAGTGCGACCAACGATTGAATTATAAGTCAGCCGGAAATACATACTCTAGGGTTTACCAAGTGGATACGACAATAAACTTATCGTTTTGAAGTTTACGCTGCCTTTTATTTAAGTAGCCGGCTTGGTATTATTCCCGACATCACCCTATACCACAACAGTACCTCGGCTACCCTGAGTGAATCTCACGCAACACCGAGACGCACCCACCCTCAAATGGCGCCCAACGTGTGGTCACAATAACCACTCACCCACAAATGGCGTCCAACGTGGGAACTCAATAACGGCATCCACCCACAAATGGCGCCCAACGTGGGGCAAAGTAGGAATAGAGACATGAACGGACGTCAGCAAAGTCCGGTCAGAATAAGTATGGGCCGGGAGCCTATAAATAGTAGAAATAGAGACGAGATAGCAGTGGAACCGACTGCGTCGCACTCGGGAAACTGCTAGACAGAAGTCTCAAGGGTTCGGAGATTTCTGTAGCTAAGTGCAATAAGTCACTATCCAAAGAATCCACCAACGCGGTAAGCGTAAAGAGACAGAGCGAGATTACTAACCCAGAGTTAGAAAATAATGGGACTTATGTATTGCCTTATATAGATGCTAAAATATTTGGGACAAAGTGTTGTGTGTTGTTGGACTCGGGCTCCACAAATAATGTATGCAGCTTGGAATTTTTTCAAAAGGTTAGGGATTCAGGAATAAAACTGCAAACGTTACCGATATGTTCACTGTACTGTGCAGGCGCCCTAAGCAAGAAAAAGGAAAAGGTAAAATATCAAGTATGGTTCGAGTTAGAGTGCGGAGACGTGAAATTAAATGCTATTTTTCTTGTGATACAAAGGTTGACTACCGACATCATTATTGGAGTAGAAAGCTTCTATGAATGGCACGCGCTATTAGATTTCAGGGAAAACAGACTAGGGGTTACGGCAGGTAACGGCAGTGTAGGCCATGTCCCATTCAGTAGGGATAGCGCTAGATCGGAGTTAGATGAGAGAACCGCGGGAGAGATTGAATTACAGGAAGAGTTATTTTTTGTAGAGCACCTCAAAATTTGTAAGAATGTAATTATAGAGGTTAATCCGTGGGAAGGTAACGAGGTAACTAGGGGAGTGTGTCAAGTAGACTGCGGAGAATGCGAGTTGTGTATCGGCGAATTAGTCCAGGCGAGACAAATAAGACGTAATCTCATTAGCGGTAGGGCCAGATATTGTAATGAGATTTCGCTTGGCGATCTTAGGCAGGTAGTCGCGTATAACAATAGGAAGACAGATACTTTCGAAATAGTGAGAGATAAAGTTAACCAGGCACACGGCCTGAGTGAGAGTGAAAGAAAACGCTTAATGGATGTTGTAGGTAGCCATTTAAATGTCTTTTCAGACGCGCCGGGTCTGTGTAGAGTGTACACACACAAAATTAAGGTGGTAGGAATGGAGGAATTTCGGCATAAATGTAGACCCATCCCCCTATCTTTAAGGGATCAGGCAGACGAAGTCATAAATGATATGTTAAAAGACGGAGTTATAGAAGCATCGGACTCGCCTTATGTAAATGCATTGTGCTGGGTTAGGAAGCCCAATGGAAGCTTAAGAGTAACGATCGATGCCCGACACGTTAACTCGTTTTCAGTCAAAGATAATTTCAGGACGGAGTCAGTGGACACTTTGTTAGGCCGTATCAGTGACTGTTCCATATTCACTAGTTTGGACTTGACCAGTTCGTATTGGCAGATTCCGCTGGACGAGGACTCGAGAAAATTCACAGCGTTCCTACATAACGGGAAAGTTTATCAGTATACCCGATGCCCATTCGGCATCGCGAGTTCTGGATCTGCGCTACTAAGAGCACTTGACATAATTTTTGGTGATTCGACGAAAGGTTTTCTGGCACAGTACATTGACGATTTTCTTATATATGGCAATAATGTGGATAGGCATATTAGGGATATTGATTTTGTACTTACTAAATTGAGGGAGGCTGGTATGACAGTCAAGCTGGGGAAAACAGCATTTTTTAAAGTTGAGACAGTTTTCCTGGGTTACGTAATTTCGTCTGACGGAATTAGACCGGACCAAGAGAGAATTCAGAGCATTGCGAGGATCCCGCCGCCGCGGAACCGGAAACAGGTTCGTAGATATCTAGGTATCCTGCAATACCAGAATCGGTTTCTCGTCAATTATGCTAAGCATGTAGCCCCACTCAGAGCATTGTTAAAGAAGGATACACCCTTCAGGTGGGGGTCGGCAGAGCAGGAAGCATTCGATCGAACGAAACTGCTTTTTGCCGACTCAATTCTGTTGGAAAGGCCTAACGACAGCCTACCTTTTCAGATTTATACGGATGCGTCTTCATATGGATATGGAGCAATTCTATGTCAGACAGATGAAGATAATAAGCGACATGTGATTGCCACAGCTTCTAGGGGACTGTCGCGTACCGAAAGCAACGCATCAATCACGGAACTAGAGATTTCTGCTGTGTACTTCGCACTACAGAAGTTCCGTCAGTATATCTTTAATAGGCAGATAATCATATTTACTGACCATGTAAGCCTAGCGTTTCTGAGTAGATGCAAATTGACGAACTCTAGAATATCTAGATATGTGCACGAAATTTTGGCTCATGATGTGACGATCAGACATATTCCGGGGGCAGACAATATCTTTGGTGATTGTCTCTCTCGTTTGAATTCCAAATCGGGGCTACCGGAAACTATCACCGCCCCCGCGTACGAAATTGCCGTGATGAAAATTGATTCCACGAGGAATGGAGCTCTGACGGGAAAATTTCGGAAAATTGCAGATTTGCAGCAGGAGGATTCCACGATAAGGGCCTTAATGGACAAAGCTAGAGAAATCTCACAGGTGAAAGATGAAGTGTATGGATTGCGCTCTGGTATCTTGTATAAATTGCATGGTAGGGATATCCAGAAGTGGAAGATATACATACCTGCGAGTATGGAGAATGAACTTATAAATAACTTTCACCTATCTATGTGTCACTCTGGGAGTGATAGGATCATTTTAACTATGTCAGAATCATTTTATATTAAGCAACTGTCAAAGAAGGTTAGAAGGGTAATATCTCGTTGCGAGGTCTGCCAGAGGGCAAAACCTCTAAATGTAAGGTATGACAATGTACCACAGGTCATTATCAGGGGTAAAAAGAATGAACTAGTAGCAGTGGACGAACACGGTCCAATGCCCACATCGTCCTTCGGACACAGGTACATATTTGTTACGTACGATGTCTTCACAAAATTTGTAAAGATTTACCCTTTAAGAAATATCTCTAGTAAGTTGTGTGCTGACAAGCTGGTTAGAGATTACATACCGACTTACGGTCCGGTAACAGCGGTGCTCAGTGACAATGTGTCGGCACATAAATCGAAAGTGTTTTGCAAAAGGCTGGAAGATGCGGGCGTGAAGCTATACATTGCTCCGCATACTTTCCCAGCGGTAATCCCTGCGAAAGAGCGCTTAGGGATATATCATTGTACCTCCGTATTCTGTGTCACCGAAACCATAAGGACTGGTTTAGGCAATGTGAGGTGATTGAGAGAGTCATGAACCACTCTATCAATCCAACGACCGGAATAGCTCCGATCAAACTTATGTTAGGGATCGATCCCGATCCCATGATAAAGAGTTTGCCGCAGGCAACACAGGAGGGTGAGCCTCCTAGTGATGAACTACTGTGTAAACTAGCTTTCGACCGAATCAGGAAAAAGGCTGAGTATAGACTCGGTAAAGTTAAAAGATATCGCCACAAATGGGAGCCCTCACCCGGCGATTTGGTATTGCTAAGGGACGTGAAGTTATCTTCCGCCCTTAGAGGACGTTACTCACGCATGGAGCTACTGTACAAGGGGCCCTACGAAATTAAGAGTAAATACGGAGACCATACTTTCGAATTGGTAGAAAGGGGAAAAAGTAAACCTGTTGGTAGGTACCACAAGCAACTCTTGCGGCCTTTCAAACAGGAGAGGCTAGGAGGCAGGAATGAGAAAGAGTAGGATGGTTAGTCTCACGCGTACAGCTAGGTGAACCTGTACAGGGCGGCTGGTACAACCAAGCACGCAGAGTGTGTAATTGATCAATTAATAAATAAATGTAAATATGTGAATGAATGGTATTGTACATATGTAAATGTGGATATAAATTGTACATTGTTGTGCTTATTGTGTGAGAGTTGTGTACATAGAAAGGCTTGTGAAGATATATGTAATATTTATTGTAATTGTTTGTAGTGACATTGTAATCTCACTGTATTGTAAATAATGTGTTACCGGCTGATCGCGTGGGGGAACTATGAGGCTAGTTATAGGCAGAAAGCGGGGACATCTCATAACATTGGAAACTCTTTCGGGAATTTCCAATGGTTATGTAGATGGGCATTTGAAGCAGTAATTAGGAGAGGGAGAGACCGATTTATTAGCGAAGTGATATCTCCATATTTTTATTACATGGATTCGCGGGGATGTTCTGGCGACTTCGTTAGAATTAGCTCCTCACACAGGTGTTTCGTCACTTGTCAGCATCGGACAGATTTAGGGCCACCTTGAGCGGGGTTTTCGTATAGAGACTCGATGAAGCATAAAGCCGGAGTCGGACTAGACCCGTGGGAAAGATACTGCCAAGCTTGGGTTTTCCAAAGAACGGGTATTCTTGAGAGATATACAAACTAATTAGATGTTATGGGAAATCCAAAGTTTAAATTTAGAGATGACATATTTCGCGCCCAATAAGAAGAGATCTTGGTCCAGCTTATGAGGTCACTTTGGACCAATAGGGAATAGATTTTAGGCCAGTTAGTGACGTAGTTTTTAACCAATAGGATAGTTAGTTTTAGCGTAGGATAGGTTTTTATAAATAAGGGTGACGGGGAGCGGAGATAACGACTACTATTCCGCCGCGGAGCGGAGATCATAAAAACGAGTTCGCATCGTGTCGGCGGCCCTACATACAGGGCACAATAACTACTTCGTTTGGTGTCAACGACTACTATTCCGCTTCGGAGCGGAGATCATCGAAACGACTTTACATCGTGTCGGCGGCCCTACATACAGGGCAGAATAACTACTTCGTTTGGTGTCGACAGGATTACTATTTCGCTTCGTGTCATAGTGTACTGGACAGAGTATTGAATTTGTAGTATCGGATAGAGCTTATTCAGAGCCGCCATAGAGTCAATACAGAAGTGCGACCAACGATTGAATTATAAGTCAGCCGGAAATACATACTCTAGGGTTTACCAAGTGGATACGACAATAAACTTATCGTTTTGAAGTTTACGCTGCCTTTTATTTAAGTAGCCGGCTTGGTATTATTCCCGACATCACCCTATACCACAACAGTACCTCGGCTACCCTGAGTGAATCTCACGCAACACCGAGACGCACCCACCCTCAAATGGCGCCCAACGTGTGGTCACAATAACCACTCACCCACAAATGGCGTCCAACGTGGGAACTCAATAACGGCATCCACCCACAATCTCATAAGTGATACTAACAAGACACCACTTGTGAGGCAACTAGGCCAGGAGATAATGCTGTAGGATCGGTAGTTCCTTTCCCTCTCCATTGAATACATCGCCTATTAGCTACATATTACACTAATCAGACTTGAGATGCATACAAACAATTGTTCTTCCTCTGACACGTCTCGTCAAGTGAAATGTACTAATGTACTCCCTGATAATAGAGGTACATATCAGCCAGAACCTCAGAGAGGCATACATCCTCTTATAGGCTAGTTACATAAAGTGTATAGGACGTAATAATAATACTTACTTACTTACTTTTTTTTAAGGAACCCGGAGGTTCATTGCCGCCCTCACATAAGCCCGCCATTGGTCCCTATCCTGAGCAAGATTAATCCAGTCTCTGTCATCATATCTCACCTCCCTCAAATCCATTTTAATATTATCTTCCCTAAAGGTCTTTTTCCCTCCGGCCTCCCAACTAACACTCTATATGCATTTCTGGATTCGCCCATACGTGCTACATGCCCTGCCCATCTCAAACGTCTGGATTTAATGTTCCTAATTATGTCAGGTGAAGAATACAATGCGTGCAGTTCTGCGTTATGTAACTTTCTCCATTCTCCTGTAACTTCATCCCTCTTAGCCCCAAATATTTTCCTAAGCACCTTATTCTCAAACACCCTTAACCTATGTTCCTCTCTCAAAGTGAGAGTCCAAGTTTCACAACCATAAAGAACAACCGGTAATATAACTGTTTTATAAATTCTAACTTTCAGATTTTTTGACAGCAGACTGGATGATAAAAGTTTCTCAACCGAATAATAACACGCATTTCCCATATTTATTCTGACTGTTAAGTCAGTATAATTAGAGTGAATTGCTAAGAAGGTTATCTTTAAGCTATTTTTTAAAATGTTTATTGTCTTGCAGCCTGTCTTATCTTGACATTGTGCATTTTATTATCTTTAGATCAATTTTTTTACTTGCTTATAGAACGACGCTGTATCAATTACTGGGTTATTTAGCGTCGATAGAATTGGTAATAGCGAGATGGTAATTGTCGAGTTGAGGCCGAGGATTCGAGATAGATTACCTGACATTCGCCTTACGGTTGGGGAAAACCTCCAAAAAAAACCCATCCAGGTAAACAGCTCAAGCGCGAATCGAACCTATGCGAGAGCGTAAGTCCGAATCGGCAGGCATACGCGCTATCGCTTGAGCGACGCCAGTGGCTTTAGAGAATATTTAACAGACTAGTGTGACACTCATAATTAGAATCTGTCCGTAACACTCTCTACGGTTGTAAACGTAATGAAATGAACCTCTGATTAAGAAAATAAAAAGAAAAACATCCGCTACGCCACGGAGGTAATGAAATGGAGCAGGCGCTGGGCTAATGGCTAATGACGTCATACTGCAGATTGAGACGAAAGCACGAGTATTACATTGGACCCAGTAATTTATTAAATTCTTTGTTGCCGTCTCATTGCAGTGAAGGCTGCACGCATGCGCCTTTCAAACATGAATTTGTTTACACTTAAATCATTGAAATAACAAACTATCTCCGTACAGCATAAATTCTTATTGTTGTTGCACAACCACGTACTCTCGATCGAATGTAGCCCTTCCTTTCACCCTCCAATTTATCACATCCGAGGTCACGCAGTCCGATCTCTGAATGCCCGGGACTTCGCAGTGTCCCTTACATAATGACAGATGAATGTAAGCAGAGATTGCCGCTGAGACTCTGGGTGAAGGAGTATCGGTTCTTTGTGTTCTATTGCTTGTCTGACGTCGACTCCATTTTAGGCGAAGTTTGGAAAGTAAGAAATAAACGATGCAGTGATAACTACATAGATATAATCATTATGCAGTCGATGTAGTAACGATTTAAATTCAGTTAAAAAATTCACGTCACATTCTCGAGTCTGGATTAAGCAATGACACAGGACAAGATTAAAAAATATTGCCAAATGATTTCGGAATACAGAAGCAAAATGTTGATATTGATAAAATATTGCAACGTATTCAGACTGCAGAAATTAGATTTATACATGAAACGATGGAGTACACAATAACTGAAATTAAAATACAGCGTCAAAATGAACATATTGCCCATTATCAATATTTGCCAATAAGTAATAATGCATGTACAGACCGAGTCTGTACTATACATTAAAAAGAGTGAACGAAAATTAGTCGAAACGATGGCGATATATAAACAGAACAAGTGCAAGAGAACGTACAATAAATATTGGAGAAAGGTGTTTCTGATAATAGGGTACTGTCCATTCCTGTGCACCTGATGTGTTAAAAATGTAAATAGAAAAGTGTCGATTTCAATGTGGGAAACGAGCGAGAGAAGAATTATCTCAAGTACCAAAATTATCTTAACAATTTACCACAAAACAACAGTAACAATTTTTATCACACCAGTGATTTAAAATATCACTGCCTATCCTAAGTCTAGAAGAAATGCAAAGGAACTTTGTTTATAAAGTATTGCTTTTGCATACAACCATCTGATGTATATTCATCCGCTGTAGTTTGTATAGATCGGATGAGTTGAGTAGGCATGTATAGCTCATGCATTTTTGTCAAGACACTCGCGATGCGCAGTAGGGGAACAACGTTTCTGTGCAGGGGGTAGGAGTAGAAGGGAAGGTCGCCCGTGTGTCTACCGAGTTCAAGGCGAAGGCTAACCCATTCCCCTATAATTCGTAATTAGGCTCATCCGATCTCGTGCGCAGCTCTGTAGGAAGAGTGGGGGAGTGTCTGGACATAATGCATGAGCTGTAGACAGATTATGAGAACCACTTTCTGTGGGTAGGATGACTTCAATGCTTTTTTAGACAGTACATATCTTCTGTGGTGCCTCTCTTTGAAGTTCAGGTTAATACGTACAGTTACTCACTTTAATATTCAGCCAGATCCTTTTTTCAGGTTTTATTGTCTTTATTATGAAGTAGAAATTGGACTAAGTCTAAAATAAAAATTGAGAACGATGTACTGATATTTAATAGTAATTATATCAAATACACAAATTTTCAGACCATTACACAAGTGAATTAAAATATGTTTCTATTAACGGGCACAAGAGCGCGTCATTTTAATATTCGGCCACTTCATTTGTCTACCTGAGCATGGGGTTGCTGCCTCAGTAGGCACAATGTTTCTGTGCTTGCTGTTCTGCCTGCATGTGTTCTGAAGCATCTGCCGCTGCAGTATGGAGCGTAAAGGTAGGAATATAACATTTGAACAGAGACAACTCGTAATTTTCCATCATGCAAAGGGGAAATCTGAAAGAGAAAACAACAAAATATTAAATATAACAAGAACAATAATTGGGGACACAATAAAGAGATATAAGGAGGAAGATAGATTGGCATTAATTTTTTTAGTAGTATCTTGAAAGAGGAATTGTTGACTTCATATTTTTTCTTGTTCATATTTGCCATTTAGATAATCAGAATAAACATTGTTTTGGTTACAAACCTAAGTGGCTTGATATTAAAGACAGTAAACTGTACATCTATTATCAGACAGTACATCTCACTTGACGATATGAGTTAGAGAAAAAACAATCTGTTTGTATACATCAGCGGTGACCAGAACTCGAGCTAGAGTGATTACATGCGACAGAGTCTATGACAGGCCTGCACAAGACTTGCGCTCCCCGAGCCGGCTCACAGCTCATGAGCGGAATGCAGATATTAGCTGCGCTCTGTATAGGGTGGACTGGAAGAAGGGGTGATCTCGTACAAGATGTACACAAAAGGAAGTACTACTACGAGGTTCATGAAATGAATTCCCGTTCAGTGTTTGCAAAACTATCTTGGACTTATTAATTAATACAGAAATATTTATTTTACATAAATAATAGAAATTTTATACCTACTTAAATGTACAATATCATTTTGTTATGTTTTTATGTATCAGTACATTAAAACGAGTTTTTATGCTGTTGGCAGCTGAAAGGAGCAGTAGCCTACTGATGGTAATGAAACATCAGTTACAGATGTTCGATGCCTGTCTTTATTAATATTGATTATAGAAAACAGTTGCTCACAAATATAAATGTTAAGCCGAACATAGCAATCATTTTCTCAGCCATTTTGTGTAGTCGTCGATATTATTGCTAATGTTTAGTCTTGTAAAACTCAACCAGGCTAGCAGTATTATTCAAACGATCTTTAGCCCTTAGGCCACATTGAAGATCACCAAGTCCGAGCTGTAAATCGTTAAATGTTATGTTTTATTTAACGACGCTCGCAACTGGCGAGGTTATATGAGCACACTTAAATGCAATCAACCTGGCCCGGAATCAAACCCGCAACCTCGGGCATAGAAGGCCAGCGCTATACCAACTGCGCCAACCAGGCCCACCTGTAACTTATGTGACATTGTTTCAACTGGTGTTGAAGGAATTTATTATGATAACTTTAAACTTCTTTCCAATTAAGACAAGATTTTTAGTAGGTTATTTTACGATGCTTTATCAACAGCTTATGTTATTTAGCGCCTGAATGATAAGAAGGTGATAATGCCGGTGAAATGAGTCCTGGGTCCAACACCGAAAGTTACTCAGCGTTTGCTCATACTGGGTTGAGGGAAAACCCCGGAAAAACATCAACCAGGTAACTTGCCCCGACCGGGAATCAAACCCGTTCCATCTGGTTTCGCGGCTAGACGCGCTAACCGTTACTCCACAGGTTTGGACCTTAAGACAAGATCTTGGAACCTAGAATTAAATTCATTTTCAATGTCAATTAATATTTGCACATACTCGTTTAACATGGCTTCATCACGAGCAGTTTCTATCGTTCGAAAGTAAGCCATATTACCTTCCCAAAACTGACTTACGAAAAGTGTAACTTTACGACTGAAATCCAGTAATTTAGTCAACATATCAACACTGAGCTTGCCTTTTCCCCGAAGAGAGATATTTAAAGTGTTGAAGATTAATATCTTTAGTATCTTTATGTCTGGATTAGTAATGTTGTGGCAGGTAAAGCACTGAGTATTTACTCCAGCAGCTATGAAAAAATAAGCATTTTCCCATGCAACATTGAAAGAATTTGCCTGATCACCACTTTCCGTCTTTTAGATTCCTTCATACTGTACTGTAGCAGTAGGTAAGCAACGTGAAACAGTTACTGAGAATACGCACTGCACTCCACTAAATACCTGAGTGGTCGTTTTCCTCTCCTCTATCTATAGCAGGTGTATGTCATTCTGACGTATCTTCCTCTCCGATTCGGCGAGCGGTAAACACAGCTCTCCCGCTCCGAACGAGCGCGCACAGGTATGGTCTATGAAATAAGGAGACGGAGGGAATGTAGTTGGCATGGAAACTACAACTAGTGGTGGTTCCTGTACCAACATCTTAATCAATCCCGCGAATAAAAATCTCAAGCTTTGCTGTATCAGTAATGTCACTACTGTCATCAAGAGCCAGTGAATCATATACGACTTTTCTTGCTTCCATTTTTAACCTTCCTCTTGAATATAATCAGGAATTTTCTAAATTCTTCTCTCGATACTTGGTCCAGAAATTCGTAGTTCTTCAAAATAAAAACTTCTTATGGACAAGTTATTTAAGCTATTTTAATCATTACTCTTTTGAGAAATTCAGTTCTATTAAAAGGCTTTAGAGCACGAGATATTTCAAACCCCATTAGATAGCTGACCTCCTTACTTTTATATATCTCATCTTCCTCTTCCTGGCTATGATTTAAGGCATGTCAATTCCTGGTGTTTAACAGTTCGTTGGCACATAGGCATAATACTGAATCAGATTTTCTACAATATTATTAATAAACGAATAACTAATAAATAGTTACCATCATCTAAAGATTAAGAAGATTAAAATTGAGATAAAACCTAATAGGCCTAATTTTATCCTTCTAGGGAGAAGATCTAAAAATATCAATATTCATGCACGTACAGAAGAATTATAGAAACACATACTTAGTGGTAAGTAATAATAATAATAATAATAATAATAATAATAATAATAATACATTCAGCGTGGCAATTAATATTTCTATATATTCCTAATTGAACCGTTGAGCAAAGTAAACATATTACATTTTATCCGACAGAACAACAAAAAAGTTCTCCTTCTCATTCTTTGCAAAACACCTCTTACTGCTTGTAGAGACAGAATTGGTAGAGCGACATGATACCGCCACTGCTTGTCTTCAGTACGTGAATGAAACACAAAAATATACAGGAAACTCCTCATACTCGTTTGAATGTCTGTTATTACACGATGTGATCACGACACCCGCTTTGGTCACCGCTGGTATACATCTTAAATCTGATTAATGAAATATGTTACTATTGCCAGCGCATTTCGAACTGGTGGATCAAGGTCACACACAATACAAACATACAAACGTACAAACCTCGTACGAGTTACTAAACTAAATAATGAACTGAAGCACTGGTAATCCGGCTGTTCCAGATGACTTTAGTTGAGGAGAATGGTCCAGGAATGGAGTAAGCACGCGTGGCAAATGCAGTCCATTACTTGACCTTGATCCGCCAGTTCGAAATGCGCTGAGCATAGTCAGCGATGTATGAAAAGGAGGGGGGAGGGAGGAACTGAATACCCTATCCCACTACCTCATGGCTTAGTGGCTCATGAGTAGGGCCGTGACATCGGTATATTTGTATTAGTTTGAGGTCTATTGAAGCTTAACTCACGATGCCGGACGTGTTTCAAGTACAGGCAGCGGAAGCGAATTTCACATACGCCTAAGCGAATACTTTCTGTGTTCTGATTACGATTATTGCGTATTATAAAATCAAGACAAAATCGTTGTATATAACGAAGAAGGAGTCATGCAGATGTTTGACAGAAACGATGCAGCTTCCATAAGTTATGCCCAAATTCTTTCTGGTGGCCCATATATTAAAAAAAAAAAACAGTGTGAATATATTTCATCTAATTTTGGATTTATCCCCTCTACAATTGAATGTCTCGAAAAGACTGATGTGAATTGGTGGAGTAAATTTCGATAGCAAATAATCTCATCTCAAAAGCGAATGATCTGCAAGATGATATAAGCAAAAAGATGTGTGCGAAAATTAACACAGGAGTACAAAAAAAAAAAAACGGTGGTTTCAACTAATATGCAAAATTACAAGAGTTTTGTCAGAGGACAAGTGCGATTGTTATCAACTTGATACAAAAATGGATGATGTGACATATTTTACATATGCGCCCTTGGTTTCAGCCGATGTTGAAAGCAGTTTTTCCTTATACAAGGTTTACTATCCGACACTCGGGGTCGACCTGGTTGGCAAGTTGGTATAGCGCTGGCCTTCTATGCCCAAGGTTGCGGCTTCGATCCCGGGCCAGGTCCATGGCATTTAAGTGTGCTGTGTCAGTAGATTTACTGGCATGTAAAAGAACTCCTGCGGGACAAAATTCCGGCACATCCGGCGACGCTGATATAACCTCTGCAGTTGCGAGCGTCGTTAAATAAAACATAACATAACACAACATAACCGACACTCGGCGGTCATTTTCATGTGAAACTTTGAAAATGAATGTTGCTGTTCATTGCAGCAGGAACCGAAACCAAGAAAACAACATGCAAGAAAAGTAAGACACGGAATAGATGTGATAAATAAATTAATGTTAGAGTTAAATATAGGGAAAGTAAAATTGTACGCTATATACGATTTCAGCTTTTTAAACTGTGCAAACTCTAAATATGAAAAATAAGAAAAAAAAACATCTTTTCACACTCACGTTTTACCACATTTGTGACAATTTAAGTATGATTTCCAACAATTATTCTCAACCTCACTAGCATTTTAGACCTTTCCGATATTAACCCTTATATACAATGATTGTATTGTCTTGATTTTAAAATACGCAATAATCGTCTACAAAACACGGAACGTGCTTGCTTAGGCGTGTGTCAAATTCGCTTCCGCTGCCTGTACTTGAAACACGTCGACTACATTCTGTCCGGCGTCGTGTGCTCACCTTCAGTAGACCTAAAACTAATGCAAATATACCGATGAAAAATGCCATATTGGTGTCACTTATGAAGTTCCAACCTGTCTTCCGACAGTTCATTTAGCAGTAACAAACCTCCGTGGAAGGAGTTGAGGCAGGACTATGTGGGAACAATTCAGGATGAAATGCTAGAATAAATGAATATTGTTTTATTCTGTGACAGGAGATATCTGAATGATCTAAACCCTTTAGCTGCTGCCGCTGCCGGTGATGGTGATGGTGATGGTGATGGTGATGGCGATGGTGACGACAAAAATGATGATAATGATATAAACCTCGCTTTAAAATTTATAATGAATTAAGAATAAAATAGCTTCTGTCTTTTGATTTCAAGACTGTATCTTAATCATATAATTACCAGAAGAGCGTAATATTATTTGAACTTGTAATTCGACCATAGAATGCAATGCACAACCAAGCTGTGTGACGCTACGTTGCTTCACGCAATCCACCGCCAGCCTCGTATGGACATGTGTTGTCTTCTATAACAATTATGAAACTGTTTAAAGTTCACGTTAATAGCCAACCAGGGTTTTGATTCCCAGTTACGTCAGCTTTGTTCCTGTGCATAACACAACAATTGTGTAAAAACAGATGACTGTCACTTTCACTTACATGTTTATTACACGTATGATTCGTGTCGCTTTTCTTCCTTCGTTTCATGTGAGTCAGTTTGCCACAACTACCGGGATTCATATGTCCACAGTATTTTTGGCCACAGTGTGCCAGCTGGACCTCGTCTCAAGCATCATATGGTCGCTATGAATGTGAAACCGTGATTTCGTTGTTTGGTTCTGAAGTCACGTGCATTGGTTATTGTGATGACGAATAAAAATTGTCTGAATTTAAATGTTATTTCTTAACCTACTTACTGAAGATGAATCTAAATAGTAATACATGGCAAAGAAAACTGTCTACAATTCTAGGATCTAAAATTAGATTTTTCAGTGTCTTGCGGTCATTGAGTGGTCTAGCTAGATCAGGCCTGCTATAGGTAGAGGTAGCTGTCCACGCAGCTATCTGGTGTAGTGTATATTATCAGTAGCTATTTCACTTTGCCTGTCTATCGCTACAGAATGGAGGAATCCAAAAGACAGAAAAGTGATCATCAGGCAAATTCTTTCAATATTGCATGGGAAAATGGTACTTTTTACATAGCAACGGGAGTCAATACTCAGTGCCTTATCTGTCACAAAAGTCTGAAAGGAAGACGAAAACAAAATATAATGCGTCATTACTAGTCCACACATATAGGTTCAGGAGTTGAAAGTTGCATTATTAAATGAGATAGGGCACGTTAGAATTTATTAATCTTCAACAATTTAAATATCTCTCTTCAGGGAAAAGGCAAGCTCATTGTTGATATGTTGAATAAATTACGGGATTTCAGTTGTAAACTTTTCGCAAGTCAGTTTCGGGAAGGTAATATGGCTCACTTTCCAACGATAGAAACTGCTCGTGATGAAGCCATGTTAAACGATTATGTGCAAATATTAATTGAAATTCAAAATGAATTTAATTCTAGGTTCCAAGATCTTGTCTTAATTGGAAAGAAGTTTAAGGTTACCATAATAAATTCCTTCAACACCAATTGAAACAGTGTCGTACAATTTACAGCTTGAACTTATGGATCTTCAATGTGACCTGAGGGCTAAAGACCTATTGGCCTTGTTCAGTTTTACAAGACTAAACATTAGCAATAATATCCACGACTACACAGGCTGGCTGTGAAAATGATTGATATGTTTCGCTCAACATTTATATTTGTGAGCAACTGTTTTCTACAATCAACTTTAATAAAAGCAGGCATCGAACATCTGTAACTCATGTTCCATTAAAATCAGTAGCCTACTGTTCCTTGCAGTTGCCAAAAGTATAAAACCCCGTTTTGATGTACTGATAAATAAAAATATAACAAAATGATATTGTATATTTAAGTGGATATAGAATTTATATTATTTGCGTAAAATAAATATATTTTTATTAATTGATAATAGTCCAAGATAGTTTTGTAAACCCTGAACGGGAATTCATTTCATGAACACTCGTACTGGTACTTTATTTTGTGTACATTTTGTACGACATCACCTCTTCTTCCTATCCACCTAGAGAAGAGAGCTAGAGATTATGGCTGAGTATCACCGTGTAAACGGTTGTGAGAGCAGGTATCTCGTTGACTCTAATATCTAAATAGAGAGTCTAAATAGAGCGGCCTTGAAAACTGCTCTCGCCGTGCAAACACCCTGAACAGAGAATTCGCATATACTGTCAGCTCTCATTATGGCTACTCTAAATTAGTCAGCTAAGTTGAACTTTTTCATTAACTCTCGCAACTGTTGCGTACGAGATTATACAAGCTTGCGCATAACTCTTGAAATACAGATCTAAAGTAATAATCATGCTACGTTTGCACGGCGACAGTTCAGAGCGAAGTTCTGAAGAATCATGAGAGCTCTCTAACGCAGTGTTTACACGGTGACAGAATATAGCTTTTCTAAACCCATTAGCGAGCTCTCATGAGATTTATATAATTCTAAACTCTAAGTTACTCTCCGGATCGTTTACATGGTGCAGACAGTTTAGAGTGAGAGAAAGTGTTGAGAGAGAGCATTTAGAGAAGAATAGGCTGGTCAGTGCGTTTTTATGACATCATCAACTATCTAACTTCTGAGCAGTGTGTCAGCAGTTGTGTAACCTGACCGCGCATAGCACTAATATTGTTGGGCGAGTCATTATTTATTCGTATAGAATACTATAATTGGAGGAAGGACGGAGTTGATAGTCTTGATCAAAAATGTGCAAATTATAGCTCAAGTCGGCACACATGTAATTTACATTCTATGAATCAGAGATGCATGAAAATAGTACCAATGGTAAGAGAAACTCAAAAAGTTTAGTTGTGTTAACATTGTTTCCCTACTTGATAACACGCCTCATAATAGTGCATATAAACAAATTTGTTCATTGTTGAGGCGAAATGGCTGCTATAGACGACAGAAGAGCTTAATTTTCATGTGAACCAGTCGGTTATTAATGTGCAAAAGCATTACCGAAGAAAGTTTGGTGCAGATCCACCCAGTGGGCCTAAAATCCGTAAAAGGTACACAGATATAAAGGCACGATTCTTCGCAAGCGGTTGCGACTCCATCCATACCTACTACAGTTGCTGCAAGCCCTAATACCAGAGGACAAAATACTACGAAGAAATTTTTGGACAAGTATGTAGACTTTAATTGAAAACGATGATGAATTTATTCATTCCGTGGTGTTTTCTGACGACGTCACTTTTCAACTTTCTGGTAAGGTGAACAGACATAACCTCAGAATCTGAAGATCGGAAAATCCGCGTACCTACGTGAAACTTGACTATAGGCTTGATGTGTGCCGTGTTACTAAGGGGGGGGGGGAAACACATTGAACATATTTAAGTCAAGAAACTAAACGTTTGGAGTTTCTCTTTCCATTGGTACTATTTTCATGCACCTCAGATTCATAGCACGTAAATTACATGTGTTCGAAACCGGAAAGGTCTTTTGTAGGAACCCTGTATAAAGACAATTTTCAGGCTTCCTGATGAAAGAAAGGCAACGGATGCAGCTGAAGAAGTGGTTCTTGAGAAGTAGAAAAAGAAGATGTGCTTTGTGCCCCCCAAAATTAAAGAGAAAAAAAAATATTCTTGCTACAAGGGCCGAAGTCCAATTTACCTCCAATGTTAAAAAAAAGTGTGCAGAATTTGCGATGAAAATGACTGATTGCGTTTAAGCTCCTCAAAAGAGACCGAGTGTTCAAATAAAAAAAAAAAACAATAATTTTTCACATAACATTGTTCATCTTCTTTCTTTGTATTGTGTTTATAATGGTTCTACTAATACAGTGTAATAGCTGTGCCTATTTGGTTTGTTAAATTATAACTATATTCTTGTTAACAGATACCGGTACAGACCCCACTGTACCAGTTATGTGATTTCTTTGTAATGTACTAGGTGAGCGTTATTATTATTATTATGATGCATTATCAATAGTATTAAAGGAATATAGAAAACATTCCACATCAAATATATGGTGATAATTGCACAGTAATAATAATAATAATAATAATAATAATAATAATAATAATAAAAACAATAGTGATGATAATAATAACATAATAATGATAATAATAATAATAATATTATTATTATTATTATTATCACTATTTTATTATTATTATTATTATTATTATTATTATTATTATTATTACAGTTCGCACTTACTGGAGGTTATGGAGCTTTCGCTGTACCTCCTCCAGCAAATAAATAAGCAAGAATAAAACCCACAAAATAATTAACAACTAAAACATTGAACATTGCTAAAATTACAGCCAAATTACAATAGATTAACAAAACTAAAAGCCAAATTCAGACGCCCCAACAGTCTCAGCTAATTTTGACAATGCCTGATTTCTCAAGGTCCTTATTCTTGTAATTCTTGTTAAACACATTCCACAAACAACTTTCCAATTTATATGCTTCAATCAATCTTCGTGCCTTCGATACTCCATTGCTTTTTGCCGTCATTTATACTGCTTCTCTCGTGAGAGTTTATGAAAAAGTTCAACTGAGTTGAATAATTTAGAGTAGCTATAATGAGAGTTGAGAGCATATGCGAGTTCTTTGTACAGAGTGTTTACACGGCGAGAGCAGTTTTTAAGGCCGCTCTATTTAGTCTCTCTAATATCTAATTAGAGTCAACGAGATACCTACTCTCAAAACCGTTTACACGGTGATATAGCTCGAACGGAACCTGGTGAAGCTTGACCTTCATGGAGAAACCAGTTCTACGGGCGGTTAAGAGTGGAGGGGGTAACGCTTGTTCAGTCTCGCTTGCATCTCGTCACATAACATCGGTCGGTAGTCGATCCCACACCACAATTCTGTTCTCTCCCTCCAAGTTTAACCAGGTTCCGCACGAGCTATACTCAGCTGTAATCTCTAGCCCTCTCTTCTCTAAACTCTCGCCGTGTAAATGTAGAGACGCAATTCCGCCGCTCAGAGCGCTGTTCGGTTCTAGATATTTGTAGCAGAACACTAACTGACATTGACATTGGGGGCACTTAAATGACTCATCGTTGCGTATTAAATGCTTCGTACAATATTTTATGGTCAATAGACGTAAGTTCAAAACTTCTACGTATCAATTATATTAAAATAAATGGTTGTCATTTTTTATATGAAAAGATATTACATATATTATAAACTCAGGCACTGCCTTCCTTTTTTTCAATTCATACACCATACCTTTTCGAACATAATGAAAGAAACTTAATACATTTTACATGAGCAATGTAGTCTACCATTTTCATATCTTTATTTATTATTATTATTATTATTATTATTATTATTATTATTTTATTATTATTATTATTATTCATAATTTATTCTGTTAAGAACAATAAAATAATGTGTTTAGGGTATAAACCTGTTGCTAGGAAGCGTAATGTGACCAACAGCCTTTCCTTTATACTAATGACAATCCTCATAGTTGTGTCTTTTTTGCCAGTTACAGGTCCGATGTGTAAGCTCCATGCGTGTTCCGGCGAGATATCCAGGGTTTTTCCCACGTAGATCTATTTCTCCTCTGCCTTTTTCAATTCAGAAGAATTGCACACTACAGCGGTCGAAAAACGTTGTGTTTGTGCCATAGTTGTAAACTTACTGACCAGCCTGTTCTTTTCTATATGCTCGTAAGACTTTCTCCCACTCTAAACTGTCTGCACCATGTAAACGGTCCGGAGAGTAACATTAGAGTTTAGAGTTATATAAATCTCATGGGAGCTCGCTAATGGGTTTAGAGAAGCTATATTCTGTCACCGTGTAAACACTCCGTTAGAGAACTCTCCTGATACTTTCAATCTTCTCTCGCTCTAAACTGTCGCCGTGTAAACCTAGCATTATACAGACCGCAGCCAATATCTGCATTCCTCTCGCGAGCTGTGAATCGACTCGGAGAGTGCAAACCTTGTGCAGGCCTGAGCTAGGCATTCGGCCTATAACGCAGACCGTCTGGGTTCGAGTCTCGGTTAGACCTGGGATTTTTTAAATCCATAGTGACAATTGTAGCGGACAAGGTCGTAGTTGGAAGGGAGGCTCTCGGAATTCCTCAATTTCCTTTTGTTAGGCATGAACAGCACTCCGTCCTATTTCCGTGAATTCAGTTCTACGGAGCGTTTCATACCGTGGTCTGACAGAAAACTTTTACTTACAATGAATTGTGGAGGAGGAAAATGTATTTAAGAGTGAATTATTGAGTTGAGGAAATGCCTTAGAAAATCATTAGTGTTCTGTAAGTTTCTCAGAAAGACGGAAAGGACGGAAGGAAGGGAAAGTGAGTAAGGAAGGAAAAAGGAAAGAGAAGAAGATAAAAAAGTACTATTTGCAGAAGTCCGCTACGTTTCAATTTATGCTTCATGAGACCCATTACACCAAATTTTTGCAGTCTGAAAATACTATGAGATGATAACGGCATTCATGCCAGTGATTAATAATTATTTTTCTACATGACACCGAGAATAATTATTCGTCTGTTACTTACGATGATCTAGTCATTATTGGATCTGAAGTGAGCAGGTTCAAACCCAACCCAACGCAAGAGAATGCATTTTAAAAATCGATAAAATCAGTTTTCTTTTAACGAAACTCATCCCAATCGGCCAACTATTTCTCAGCCAACTCTGGGAAGAATATAAGCGAAATTCAGAGAACATGGACACAGCAAGAGACATGAAAATATCTTGTAGGCGGGCAAACCTTCCGATGACAACGATTTGAAACTTGACGTTTTGCAAGTGGCCAAAGAGAGATCATATTCTTCTTTCCGTTAAAAAGTAGGTATGCTTATTTTTTGTATATGTCATCTGTCACCAAATCCTATCATAATCAGAATCTTAATTCTCTCATTTTTTGTTAAGAACATTTTGTTTTATGTTCATTGCGTCAATGAAACTACTTTGGGAAAACAAAGACTTAAAAATGTATTAACAATTAAATGTTTACCACAGAAAACTTCCGGCATAAAAGATAGCGATACAAAAAATACGCTCTTTCGGATGATATTGAAAATCTATTGAGTGTATTTAAACGTCCTATAGTGGTGGAAACGATGACGCACCGGATTTCTCCGTGAAAATGGATGCATAGTAAGAAAATTTCTTGGCGGTGTTATGAACAGAGCTTTAACGGATATCGATACGTTATTCGTTATCAGTTTATCACTGCGATAAATAGACTACTATTCTATAAAGAACTGTCAATTTTGTATGAAAATTGAGAGACCACAGTTATTTGATATTGAAATTTGGTCAAAGAATTTCTGTAATGCATACAATTGCAGAAGAATTTGACTGTGCTGCCACTCTCTCTCTCTCTCTCTCTCTCTCTCTCTCTCTCTCTCTCTCTCTCTCTATCTCTCTCTCTACCTGGTATTAGACTGAAAATATTTCTGCTAAACTCCAATAACCTTGTGTTTTATAACCCACGTCATCCCTCTAACCTACCTTGTCACCCCTGGCTTTATGGTCGCGTATAAAATAAAAATAATATATTTCAGCCTAAGAAACGAAGGATTCGTAATGAAAAGTTATTTTTATAGCAGAAAATTTTTGGAATTTTAAAATTAAATTAATGAATGAAATTAAAGTATCTGATTTTTCCAGTGGGACATTGCAATTGAACTCAAGTTTAATTTATTTTATTTTAATTTATTTTATTTTATTTAACTGGCTAGCTAGCTAATAAGTACAAATAAAAATTATATAACAAAAATGTTTCTAGCCACTACCGTAAGAGCCAGGTTCGTGTGCGGTGTGGTTTTAGCCAATAATACAACATAAAATTTACAAAGACAGATGACAGACAATTATAAATTTCTACATTTTTATGAAAAAAAAATAGGATACATATGTATGCCATGTACGTCCGGAATCTTTACCGTGGAAAGACTCATCATGCCATGTTTGCAGTTTTTCTTGGGAAAGATAAATGCTGTAGCTTCCCGTTGCTTTCCGCACACTACTCTCTCTTTCGCATCTTAAAAAGATACCTTTTAATAGAAAAAGAAACATCTTCTGCGGACCTCTGGAAAAGGAACTAAGGAAGAGACTAGTGAAATGCTTTGTATGGAGTGTGGCATTGTATGGAGCAGAAACATGGTCGTTACGACGAAATGAAGAGAAGCGAATAGAAGCATTTTAAATGTGGATATGGAGAAGAATGGAACATGTGAAGTGGACAGATAGAATAAGAAATGAAGCTGTGTTGGAAAGAGTGACTGAAGAAAGAATGATGCTGAAACTGATCAGGAAGAAGAAAAGGAATTGGTTAGGTCACTGACTGAGAAGAAACTGCATACTGAAGGATGCACTGGAAGGAATAGTGAACGGGAGAAGAGTCCGGGGCAGAAGAAAATATCTGATGATAGACGACATCAAGATATATATGGATCATATGAGGAGAGAAATAGGAGTGTAGAAAATAGGAAAGATTGGAGAAAGCTGATTTGCAGTAAAAGAGCTGCCCTTGGGCAGAACAGTAAATGAATTAATGTCATGGAGTGTAAGAAAATATGAGTGCAACGTAGATTTCAGTTGTGTTCAAATTCTACTTAAGCCTTATATAATTGAGCATTCTCAATGTGAAGTCATGCGTTGCATTAGGCGAAGGTCCAGCGTCGTGCTGACTCCACATCACGTGACTTCTGCCATTTTTCCGTCTATAGTAGTGAAAGTCAACCTCGATACCGCAAGCTAAAAGAGTTGAGACAATCAAGAGTCATCACCTAGTCTTCGAGATGTCACTGACCATCTGGACGACCTGTCAGCAAAGTTTTCTGAGTGAAAATCTCCTCGTAACATATACCGAAACGTTTTGGTTAACAGAAATCTAAAAAAAAACAATAATTATTTTAATTTTTCTTCTGTTTTGACTTTGTTAGTTTTGTGTCGTAATTTGTATTCCCGGAGCTAGGTACTTAGTTTCATCGACATATAACTTTCAGAAATATCAACCAATCAATCAATCAATCAATCGAACAATCAATCGTTTATTAATGTCATGAACAAAAGTTTGTTGTAATAGATATAAAATGTACTAAAATATAAGAGACAAAATAATATTTGACATAAAATGTAGAAACAGATTAATACAACAATACAAATAAAATATCAATACTGGTAATAATAATAATAATAATAATAATAATAATAATAATAATAACCAATACTAATAATAATCGTAATAATACAGAGGAATGCAGCTTAGAAATTTAGAATACATTTACAGTGGAGTCAAGAAATTCACTAATACTATAGAATGGGTGGTTTATTAACCAATTATACAAAACAGATTTAAATTATATATATCTTGCATCATGTGCTTTTTGTGGTAACTTATTAAACATTGTTATAGCAATAGAATTGAACCATGTTTTGGACTTACTTAATCTAACTCTAGGTTCTGAAAGACAATATTGTACCTTGTATTACAGCGATGAAGTTCTGTTTTAGGGTGATACGTATTGAGGTTTTTCTTAATTTTCGTTAGACATTGGAATAATATATCTGAAATGTTTGGGAAAGTGGCATAAGTAGTTTCCACAAACATTTTTTATTAACTTACGGAACATCTGCTCGCTTGGGAAAAGAGAGATAAGTATTTCTTCCATTGCAATAATTCATACAGAAGAAAATCAAATCCATATAAACCAGTGTGAAGACAGTTTTTTCCTTCTCCTGTAAAATTAATATTTTTTTAGTCTTTTAATTGTGGACTGGAATGAATGGTTGGACGAGGAATAAACTGTTTCTTATTATTTTATTGAATTTAATTTTTAAGTTAAAAAGCTTAAATTTATTTATTGGGCGAGAAGACCCTATAGAGTTTATATATATATTATATTATTAATTTTGTTTGGTTATTTTGTTTAGTATTTAATGTATTTTGTTGGGGTGATGGGAAGAATTAATTACCTCTTTTTATGTAATACACATTTATTTATGAATGGTTGATCCAATTTTGTTGATTATAAGATTAAATTACCTTAGGGTTGAGAATTCTTATTGATAAATGGGTTTGCGACCTCGATGTTGGATTAAGATTTAATTTGGGTGTAGAATTTCAATTTGTTTAGGTCTGTTCGACCTTTAAAATCTTACATGATCTGAGTTCAGACCGGCGAGAGCCAGGTCGGTTTCTATCTATAATAAATGTTATATCTTAGTACGAGAGGACCAAATATTTGGAATAATTTTTATGTTTTGTGATTATTATTAATTTTTACTATTTTGGCAGTTAAGTGCAATGGATTTAGAATCTTTGAATATAGATTTATTCTATAGATAGTATTTATGTTTAAGGAGGTTTTTGGTTTATTTATTATTTTTATTTTACTAGTTATTTTTCTTATAGTTGGTGTTGCCTTTTTGACCTTGTTGGAGACTTGTGCCACTTTTCCCGAGCACCACAGATATATAAATTTATAACAGTTAAAATTTTTTCTTGAATAAATATTTGTTTACAGTGAGCGTCATAGGCAGACCCTGTTAAAATGCGTAAAGCTTTTTTTTTTTTTTTTTTTTTTTTTTTTTTTTTTTTTTTTGTAAAATGAGAATCTTGGATATGCTACTGCTATTTCCTCAAATATAAATACCATATGATAATAATATAATATTGAAAAAGGAGTAATAAGAATTTATGAGGTATTATTTTGGTATTGAAGGTTTTAAATGTCTTAATAAGTAAATTACTCTTGACAGCCTAATACTTTTTTTTTTTTGTAAAATGAGAATCTTGGATAAGCTACTGCTATTTTCTCAAATATAAACACCTTATGATAATATAGCCTACTATTGAAAAAGGCGTAATAAGAATTTATGAGGTAGAATTTTGGTATTAAAGGTTTTAAATGTCTTAATAAGTAAATTACTCTTGATAGCCTAATACTTAACAAATTAATACGTTCATCCCAAGCTAGTTTAGAATACAATACAAGTCCTAACAATTTTACCTGTGACTGAGCTTCTAATACCTGTACATTAGCACATCGTTCCTCTTATTCACAATCCCTTCTCGGAATAAATTTTATTAGTACTTCAGAAGCCAATACCTGTGGTGGATACACGCAAAGAAATTACTTCAGGCGCAATTTGCTCATGACACAAAGTACAGAAGACTATACCTTGTAAATTAAAACTTTCTTCGTCGTACAAGAGAGAAAAAGTGCGTGCGTGAGTTTGTGCATGTGTGTGCTGGTGGGAGAAAGACATTCTTAATGTCATTGTTACATAATGTCCGTGGTAACGTAACGTATGTTATAACAATAATTGAATCACTTTGTCCCGCTTCCTTTGTTATCAAAACGAGTGTACAAAACTGCTACACGGGTGATGAAACGCGGCGTGTAGGCCTCCACGCGAGACTGACCACGGATCAATTACGGTACTCCGAGAAATGCTTGTGTGACAGCACTCAATTTATTTGTGTACCGTACTACACTTTTGTTTCCTAACAATCTTATATGCATTTTGCAATGCCTCAACATTTATTTTGCTGGATTGCTTGTCAAATTATTCATGTAATTATTGTAGTATCAGCAACACAAGCTATGGTGCACTCTCCATTGTTAGTCAAGTCCAAGAATTTCCAAATCTCTACTATTGTCCAGAGCTTTAGTAACATGCTTTTTATTTAATATTTTACAGACAAGGTAGAGAAAAATACTTTTAAAAAGAAATTTGTAATAGTAATATGCGTTACAAGAGCGGTATGTTGACGTTTTCATGTTCGAGGAAAAGATTAAAAAGCGAAACGTAGTTGAGCTTTTTTAATTTCCGAGAACATGAAAACAAACATACCGCTCGTGTATCGTACATTATTTTGTGCAAGATCGTTTATTACATACCTGAAAGAGGAATTTCTAATTAGTTGCAATGAAATCTCCATCTTGGTTTCTGTTTAATGACGGCAACTTTGGAATACCAAAATATCTATATTCAACATTGTTGCTATAAAATGTTTTCTGTGTTTACTATACTCCAGCAGGCCGTGATATACGTCTGTCTTTTTTTTCCCCCAGTCTATAAATGCGAACTTAAAACAAACGGTAAGGTTATGTAATGATTTATTTTCTGAGAGGATAAAAAGAATTTATTTTCATTTTAATATTTTAACAATATTATTTATATAACATATTGCAGTAATAACATCGGCATCTGGAATCTTGTTGACTTTTTCACGGCTTCCTTTGTTACTTGCATCAGGAATGCAATAACTTTTGTGGAGTAGTAGATTTTACTTAATTTTTGCAAATATTTAAAAACAATAATTAACAGTGCAATTGAGGTGAAATTGCAGAGGTAAGTTTCCAATTTATAATTATTACTATGTTAAACGTCTCTAAAAATAATATGTTAAAAGCCTAAAGCAGTAAAATGAATGTGGCGCTTAAGCGGTAAGAAGAGGGAAATTGTTATGTGTGTTACGTTGGGAATATTGAATGTGGTATTTCACATTTACCGCGTATTGGTTTTGTGCGGAAAGTAAGCAAATATGCACGATCTCGCACAAAATACGTAACAGACTAAGGCAGTGATTCCCAACGTCGCATAGCCGCATGGAGTGTATCGCGAAATTTTGGAATTGAAAAATAAATTTTATGCCATCCAGAAAGTCTGTTTACAACGCATTTTTTTTATTTACAACGAAGTATTTGATATGATACATTTTATTTTGAGACAGACTTTACTATGAAACGTAAACACCTGCAACAATGCTCAGTTTAATTTTTCTGCGGCTATAATTCGAATGAAAGAGAACACATGTAACAATGGCTAGTAATTCGTTTACTCTTCCCACTTAGTAAATTTTAGAGTCGTCAGAACATATTTGGTAAATTTCAGTATATACGTGTGAGCGAGTGATAGGGTGACTATTTTATGAAAGTGCTTTATTTAGATTTTATCATGGGCAAATTTTTAATTCGAAAAAGATAATCTGAATCAAGTTATGAGTTAGATGACAACAGTGCTAATTCAAATAATGTGAGCGAAAATTCCCTTCAGGGTTCACAAAAACGTACTGCGTTTCGTAAATATAGTGATGAATACTTGCAATTATGGTTTTACGTGAAGTAGAGATGAATATAAACAAAATCCCGAGTGTCTTATATGCGGAAAGGTTTTGTCAAATCAGTCGATGGTCCCAAATAAACTAAACATGCATTTAGAATTGCCGTTTTCAACGTCAGCATTTTCTACCATAAAATAGTGAAATCTAAACAAAGTAACAGACTACTGCATCTTGAAGATGATTTACATGTTGGCCTGTCAACCATAACGCCACGTATAGAGAAACTCTATGCAATTCACAAAGCGCAGACTTCACGTGTTTGAAATAGGTGAGTTTTCAAAAACAATAATCTTTTATCGGACATCCAGCATACATAGTTTGGGATTTTTTTACACATACCTTTGTTTTTTTTCTAATGCCACTACGTTGCAACTTTTTGTTTTAGAAATTTCGATTGTGTGCTAACATCGAAACTGTATACAACACTGGATGTCCGACACTACATAGAAGTTGTTATTATTATTATTATTGTATATTGTTACTAATAAAACACTAGTAAGTGTGTCGAGATATCGTGGGCATTCAGTAAAGTGTATCGTCAGTCAAAAAAGGTTGGGAACCACTAGATTAAGGAAATGTTGCGATGGTTGAGTCGTATTTCTGGTGAAGAAAGTCAAGGTTGTGATGGTTTTTCTCTGGGGTTTTCACGTTTTCCCCATATTATTCGTGAACATACTCCATAATTCCCTTTTTATTACCACTTCTGTTTCGAAAAATAGAATTTTAAGTGTGTCTGTAAAACGCAAAATCGATCTTCGCATGGTGGATGTTCCTCGTGGTTTGTCAAAATATTGGTAAATGCCAGTGGTGGTGACTTTCAGATTACTCATATATCGTCGTTGTTCCTACAATAACTCCTATGTGCAAAATATGAATTTGTCAGTAGGAAGGAAAAACACATTTATTTATCCTATGGCAGCCGTACATAAGAGACTGTGAATTCTTACATTTTCGAAACAAAGAAATATAATTTACACATAGGAGAATTTATTATTTGCTCTATCACTATTTAAGTTATTTAATAGAGCAAAAATCTGAAAATCGATAAATATGTCACATAAGAGTTATTGCAGGAACAACGGCGATATACTGTATTCGTATAGGTACCGGAGATCCCGAGGTTCTTGCTTGCATGACAGAGGCAGAACACTCATTCGGATCTATGAGGTAAGGTAGACCATCACAACAACGGATTTAATATCTGGAGTACATCACAATTCATGTTTTTATTTTGAGATAAGTCAGTTATTAAATACAATAAATAATGTTGAAATGTTCAATCCTAATACTTATAATATTAACATTCTGTTAATACATGTTAAATATAAATATAATTTACACATAGGAGATTTTATTATTTGCTCTATCACTATTTTTAAGTTATTTAATAAAGCAAAAATCTGAAAATCGATAAATATGTCACATAAGAGGAACAACGACGATATACTGTATTCGTATAGGTACCGGAGTGAGTATGAAACTTTACCACATGTGCTTGGCAGTTGCCCACAGGGAGAAGTATTTAGCATAAAACGTCACAACATCATACGTTCTATGATCGCAGATGCACTTCGATCCAAAAATCTAGACGTTCACAAGGAAGTGTGATGGTGGAAGCAATTGTAGGATTGATATCATAGCTATAAATAGAAATAAACAGACAGACGAAATAATTGATCCTACAATCAGATTTGAAATCTCAGCCACTCAACCATCTGAAGTGAACGAAGAGAAAAAGAAAATCTACAAGCTCACGATTCAGTACCTATCGGCGAAATACAACATAGAAAAAATCACAGTTACCGGTCTCTTCTTCGGAGCGAGAGGCACCATTCTGAAAGCCTTTGTAAAGTGGAGGGGAAAATACAAGCTGACGAGAGATCTTCAAGATGCCATCGTCACCACCATAATTTTCTGTAGCGATATTTCGTCAGCATCTTTATGGTGTACATTCAATTTAAATTATATTTGGTTCTATTTTTTTTTTCTTATGTCTTAATTAATTTTTTCTGAAACTCGTTTATAATTTTTCATTTTAAATTTTATTGTGAGCTATTCTGTGTCGAAGGGCAAACCCAAAATATTGGGTTAGACCAATAAATTAAATTGAACGTTTTCGCCTTTTACGGCATCATCAGACACATTTTGCTTCTCCGATATCTAAATTACATAGTGGAATTTTGTTTTGTCTTATAGCAAACCATCAAAGAATATATAACAAAATTATATTTAAATATCCTCATTGACTGCCTCCGTGGTCTGTTGGTCAGCATGCTGGCTTCCAGATCAGGAGGTCCTGGGTTCGATTCCCGGGCTAGGCTCTCGGTGAATTTTTCTTGAAGAAGAGGAATTCCCTGGGTGTCTAGAGTCTGGAAATTTGTATGAATGTGAGTGTGATTGTGAGTGTGCCGGGTTAATATAAATTAACCAATCATCACAATATAAAAATACGTCAGTAACCTGAACACACGTTTCAGCGTCACATTGTTGACAAGTAACTCCATCTGTTAGCACAACCATAAAGCATCTAATAGATGCTATAGAGTTACCAACAACGAAAAAAATATATATATCCTCATCTTGTCGATTCTAATAGTTCTAGTATTAAATTTAAAAGTTATGTATGAATTTTATAAATGATGAAAAATTGTAAATTTAAATTTATATATTCATATTGTGTAGTAGATATAAGACGAATTGTATTATATATTTCAGCGGTCATCAGCACAGAGCACCCTGGGGCTAGCGACTCTTAAGGCTGGTCCACAATAAACCGGGAACTGAAACGACAACGAGAACGGAAATATTGTTAAAATAAATGTATTTAAATGTAAGCATTCACAATTAATTTTCACGTTCCCGTTTCCGGGCTCCGGCAAGCTTTTCCTTAATTGTGAATGCTCAGATTTAAATACATTTATTTTAACAATATTTCCGTTCTCGTTATTATCGTTTCCGTTACCGGGTTATTGTGGACCAGCCTTTACCCGCGGAGAACACACTGCACTATGGTGCGTTCGTAGCTGCTAGCGGGTATGCTCTCCAACCCTTCCTGCTGCACGACGGGGCATACGGGACGGCTCCGTTTACTCTTTACCCATTTCAGCGAGTGCTGACGACCACTCGTATAGGCCTACTTCTTAATTTCAATTCGGAAATTCGCCCCTGAGAACGAATTCTACTCTTTCAGGAGTGAGCTAAAGTTTTATCTGTTTATAATATATTTTATGCTACAATTATTATCAACAGTAATCTCACTTGAGGTTTTGATGTATCTAGAGAAAATCAAAACTCGATTGAGATTTAATTGACTATTACACGATTAGAAGAAAGTATATAAAGATTAGAAGTAACGAAGTATGCTACTCCAATACAATAAAATATTGACTTACGAAAATACAACTGTCTTCAAATGTATTATTGAACCATCTCAACATTACAAATATTACACTAGATGCATATCTTAATATTAAACAATCTCTGATACGTGGTAATATCCATAATATCATATTGCAGAAACTATAACATAACCTAAATAATATATACAAATGTTAGAAAAGTTTTAATTAACAACGATGACATAAAAAATAAACATGAATAATTTTAAAAGGAATAATTATTGAATGTACAATTTTCAAATTGTAATGTTTTAGTGGTTGGTGGTTCAGTTGATGTTATATTGGACGTATGCGTAAAAGAAGTGGAACTCGTTGATGTAGACCTGCATGGTGTTTTCCTCAACTTATTCAGGATTTACGAATGGTGCTCTTCATTTATTTGTAAATAGGATTTCAGGGAAGATGCATAGGTATGACCAGTGATTTTTATTAATTTCTTGTTCTTGAATGGCAATGCGAGTCAGATTTGAAACTGCTGTGCATCGACTGGAGTGGTTTGTAATTTTCTGTTTTTTTTTTTTTTTTTTTTTTTTTTGACGTCCAGATCAGCGCAGTTTGAAATGTTGGCAAACAAAGAAAAAAATGCTAGGGACGCGATAAAATTAAACAAATGCTAGGGACGCGATAAAATTAAACAAATGCTAGGGACGCGATAAAATTGTGCGATAAGCAGCCATGATTGGTTGAAATACGTCCTTTCGTACCGTTTTATTGGTCAAAAGTAGTATGACGTAGTAAAAGTGTAATAGTCAAAATAAATACATATTATTATTATTATTATTATTATTATTATTATTATTATTATTATTATTATTAATATTATTATTATTATTAATATTATTATTAATATTATTAATATTATTATTATTATTAATATTATTAATATTATTATTATTATTATTATTATTATTATTATTATTATTATTATTATTATTATTATTATTATAAGTTTTTCGGAATATTAAGGATTGTGGGAGAAGATGGACCTCGTCTATCATTCGAAATTTGCTTATGAAGACTGATGAAAATCATAAAAATCATTCTTGGAATCGATTCCATTTCTCTGGGTTGAGGAGGTAGTGTGGCACCAAAGACGTTGTAGTTATATATCTAGACACACAATTGGCGCTGTTGTCGTGTACAAATTTGAAACCTCTCGCGCAGGTTCGCGCGACGCCATGTTTGGGGAGCACGAATGATTGTTTTTATAAAGCATTCGGAGTTTAGAAAATACCATTGAGTATATGGGCGTTTTCTTAGTGGATTTCCTCCTTCATTGTCATATAACTAAACTTATTTAAGTATTTTCTAACGTATAATATAAAATAACAGAAGTAAATCTTAATATTTTAACTAAGCATTGTTTTAAATATAAACACCTTATATTGCTCATAAATAGATTTATTAGTTTATTTCTATTTCCTATGACCGAATACATGGAATATTTTTACTTATTTTATATACGTTAGAAAATACGTAAATAATTTATTTAAATTATATTACAAAGCGAGGGATGTCCGCAAAAAAATATCCATATACCCAATGGTAATTTCCAGACATCATTCTCAATGACACAATATTGCCAAAATGTGATTGTATTCATTGCTGGCATAGTTGTTAAATCGTTAAGAAAAATATGGTGTAATAAATCTAAAGGCTCAATTTATGGTACGTAGTATACCAGCAGTAAACAAAATCTCTTTTATTTTTTTAACGAAAGAATAATGGGAGTATTGTCATACCATCATCTGAGAATATAGAAATATGCCGCTTAAGTGAAAGAGCGATTATACAGATGTTGACAGTTCAATAGCATATTACCACCCACCCTTACATCGTGTGAAAACAATGTGCTCTAGAAGTAGAACACTTGTACAATCTTTCTACACTTATAGGAACATATTTTAGAAAATGGATTCCAGATTCCTCCCGAGAATCATATTTTAAACTTATTAAACTGACCATAAAAGTATATAAAGATACTGACGTAGCTCAGAGGGCCAAGGACTGTCGGTCCGGAGTCGCGCTCGGTCGCGGGTTCGATTCCTGCTGATTTCCTGGTTGGGTTTTTTCTTATATCGCCAACCGTAAGGTGAATGTCAGGTAATATATGGCGGATCCTTGGCCTCGTCTCGCCAAATATAATCTCGCTATCATCAATACCATCGATGCTAAATAATCTAGTAGTTGATACAGCGTCATTAAATAACCAAACAAAAGAAAGTACTACATAAAGAGCAGATGTTAGCACACAGCTTAAGATTACCAGTACAACACGACTTTACATAAAAATGTTGTAAGACAATATTTAACGGAATCAATAATAATAATAATAATAATAATAATAATAATAATAATAATAATAATACCAATAATGAATCAATAGGCAAGATGTTCTGTATACTAGGCCTGAGTTCTATTATATGACTAATTGACTAATTCATGCATGTGACTTTTATTTCATACTACAGCTGTGATAATAAGCTATTGCACGGTAGGCCTACTTATATTTATAACTAAAACATTACGTACGTGTTTCTATTTTACAGGTGTAGGCCTATATTACTGTATGTGATACGGAAGCGAATAAATATTGTTCATTTCTCGTCCATATCAAAGCAAACGTGTTTACAATGTAGGTCTAATGTAACGTCTTACACAGGCAGTGTTTTGTCAATAATAGATAATACTAATAATTTTCTTTTCATCTGAACTATTCCTACAATATGCATTTGCATTTCTGTTTGCTCTATATGTTGTCAAATAACTATACAACATCTTTAGTTAAGTATCAAATTGTTACAGTTTTCTTTCGTTTCATGTCAAACTAACGGTAACTAAGCTTGATTATTTCTTTAATGTGATCGCTTTAAATGTTAATAAGATTTTTTTTTTCATTTATCCATTCAGATTGATTTATAAGAGACACCAAACATATATATTAAACATTCAGCATTGTATAGTGAAGCCGCCTGCTAGCCGGTGCTTCTCCCAAAGCATGGCGGCGGACGCAAGCTTCAATTTGTCTCTACTCTAAACTTCTGCGCAGCCTCGGCTGTAGAGGCTCGTGTGGCACAGTTAGCTCATAAATGAAGTTATTAGTTTTTCGTATAGGCTTTTTCTCAAAATTAAAAGAAAATATGTACTAGTCGTTCCTAATTTAACTCAAAGATATTTCTGTAGAATCTTCAGAGTATTATAAATATTCATAACTTAAATATGTATGTCGCTATTGCATTGATTAAGGCTGGTTGAGTGTAAAAGATTATCTTATGGCCTTAATTCTGACAGCGAAAATAAAACATTCCAACAACCTGAATCCAGGTAATATTTTTCAGAGTGCCAAATTCTGGCAGTTCTGTCTTCCGTGCCACATAGAATTGGTGCTGACCTCCACGCCCCAGCACACCTCCATGGCCAGGTCACTCCACAATCGTCTTAATCTGTTTCCGCTCGCGCCCACTTTCACCGGACAGGAAGAGCGGCACAAGTACACCTGTTCATTTAGAACTCGCCTTTTAGTTCCATTCACAAGGAGCTCCTGCTTGCATCATGCATCACTTTGTTGTTTAACAAAGTGTTGCATTGATTCAATACTTTACAATAAGTTTATTTTAGAAAATAATGAAGAAGAAAATTATGACGACAATGAGGGCTATAATAATAATAATAATAATAATAATAATAATAATAATAGTAATAATAATAATAATAATAATAATAATAATAATAATAGTAATATTTACTTACTTACTGGCTTTTAAGGAACCCGAACGTCCATTGCCGCCCTCACATAAGCCCGCCATCGGTCCCTATCCTGAGCAAGATCAATCCAGTCTCTATCATCATATCCCACCTCCCTCAAATCAATTTTAATATTATCTTTCCATCTACGTCTCGGCCTCCCTAAAGGTCTTTTTCCCTCCGGCCTCCCAACTAACAGTCTATATGCATTTCTGGATTCGCTCATATGTGCTACATGTCCTGCCCATCCCAAACGTCTGAATTTAATGTTCCTAATTATGTCAGGTGAAGAATACAATACGTGCAGTTCTGCGTTGTGTAACTTTCTCCATTCTCCTGTAACTTCATCCCTTTTAGCCCCAAATATTTTCCTAAGCACCTTATTCTCAAACACTCTTAACCTATGTTCCTCTCTCAAAGTGAGAGTCCAAGAGCAACCGGCAATATAACTTTTTCATAAATTCTAACTTTCAGATTTTTTGACAGCAGAGTGGATGATAAAAGCTTCTCAACCGAATAATAACATGCCTTTCCCATATTTATTCTGTGTTTAATTTCCTCCCGAGTATCAGTTCTATTTGTTAATGTTGCTTCCAGGTATTTGAATTTTTCCACCTCTTCAAAGGATAAATTTCCAATTTTTATATTTCCATTTCGTACAATATTCTCGTCACGAGACGTACCGGTAATCAAATACTTTGTCTTTTCGGATTTACTTCCAAACCTATCTCTTTACTTGCTTCAAGTAAAATTCCCGTGTTTTCCCTAATCGTTTGTGGATATTCTCCTACCTTATTCACGTCATCCGCATAGACAAGCAGCTGATGTAACCCGTTAAATTCCAAACCCTCTCTGTTATCCTGGACTTTCCTAATGGCATACTCTAGAGCAAAGTTAAAAAGTAAAGGTGATAGTGCTCTCCTTGCTTTAGCCCACAGTGAATTGGAAACGCATCTGACAAAAACTGACCTATATGGACTCTGCTGTACGTTTCACTGAGACACATTTTAATTAATCGAACTAGTTTCTTGATAATAATAATAATAATAATAATAATAATAATAATAATAATAATAATAGTAATAATAATAATCTTAATAATAATGATAATTTATTATTACGATTATTATTATTACTATTTTAATTTATTGATATTTATGTGCTGGACAGCCATTGGACAATAAAAGTCCAGCACAGTGATACAATTAATACTATAAAATGAACAACTATGGTACAATTTAGCTACAGTATATAATTGACGTAATAACAACAAATGAAGAACAAAAATTAGAATGGTTAATTTACAAGAATTTATATTATTAGATTTTATGGAAAGGAGTTAATTCTTACAGAAAGTATTACCAATTTGTGTAGAAAGATTATGCAAATAATATTAAGCAAAGAAATTGCCATGTTCTAATACTTCTATACATTGAATATTTCGAAATCGCCTACATGTAAGTTAGCATTTTTAATACATCTGGAGATCGGAGAGAAAGATTTAGAATTTCTAATATAGAAAAGTTTGTGATGTCTCATGTCCTTGATAGGAATACGAAAGCTGACACTGTTTAAGAAAATTGACAATTAATGTCACTTTTAAGGACCTTACATAATAATAAGTAATCGAGATTAATTACAAGCTTCGATATTTTAAGTACTCGCATTTTTTGCTAATGATAAGAAAAAATAATAATCATCATCATTATCATCATTATTCAACACCAGCATAATTTACTTCCAGGAAATAGTCTGAAATTATTCTTGTACAGAGAGATCAAGATGGAGTAGTCCACACCTGTGGAGTAACGGCTAGCGCGTCTGGCCGCGAAACCAGGTGGCCCGGATTCGATTCCCGGTCGGGGCAAGTTACCTGGTTCAAGTTTTCTCCGGGGTTTCCGTCAAACCCAATATGAGCAAATGCTGGGTAACTTTCGGTGCTGGACCTCGGAGTCATTCCACCGGCATTATCACTTCCATCTCATTCAGACGCTAAATAACCTAAGATGTTGATAAAGCGTCGTAAAATAACATACGTACTTAAAAAAAGATGGAGTATTAGAACGGTCTCTGTTATCGTTGACTACATCCAAGGATATGAAGTTTGTCGTAGCCTTTAAGCCTCAGAATGTTCAACTATGAATTTTCATTAGTTTTGTTCAAAGTAGATTTTACATCAGAACTTCAGCGCTTGGTTCTCGGGATACATCTCTTGTTTTTATTATCTTTCATGGTATTATCTAAACCTATTGCATTTGATAACAGAGTTTTCACTTTTTTTCCCCTTCAAGTATCTGCCTTCTTACTCCTTTTAGGATTTACTTTTTTAAAATAGTCCTGTTTTTAATTTTATATCGATTACTGAAGCTTTTAAAATAAAAGTAAATGCTGTGAATTTTAATAATAAATTTAACTAGAGCAACATATAAAAACACTTTGTATTTAAGCATGTTGTTTGAATTTGATATGTTTACAATTATAATAACAGAATTTCAAATTTCAAGCGAAAGTCAAGATTTCGTGACCAACATTATGGATAAATTGTGCACAGAGTATATTGTCTCAAAGCTACAAATTTTTATATCACAAATATAGAAACATCGTTTCTAAACTCATGGACATGATATACTACACATTTTTAAGCTCTCTTATTACAGATTACAGTTTTGCTATTCACAGAATATGTTGGTACTTTTATTAGAAACAACTTCCTCTTTTATTCTCACTTCTTTCAACAACCTTACGCCACTTCGAAACGAGGACAATTATGTCAGCTTTTGAGACAGTTTCCCATAACTTGCTCAAGGAAGAAGTCTAACTGAAACTTTGTTCACGATTTAAATATTGTAATTTTCTTTAAAATGTTGATGCTGTGATGAAGCAGATGTGACAATACTGTCTACCTCAATTTTATGATCAGAATTAGTGTAGTGCAATGTTCGAATATGAAAGGGGATATCACGATATTACAAACTTGTCCTATTCCATAGGCATCCACTAATATGTAGAAGTGAAGCATGTAAACTAAAATAATATAGTCTGTTAAAAATCGGTAAGAGATCTTATGTTCCGTTCATATTTGTCGAGTCTCTGTAGAACCGAAGCTCGCTTTTCGTTTGTTCATTATTTGCCTTTTTATGTTCGCTGCATTTCTCCTTATTTCCTCCTGTCCTGCGCCCTTATGCTCAGCTGCATGATGATGTCAGGCATATATCTTGCGCAGTTACATACAGAAGTGAGTGCAGGCAATTTTTGTTTTTAATATGACTAACCATTCAAAATATATACATAATAAAGAAATCAAACAAAATATAAAAAAAAAACTCATATGCCCATAGTACCGACTACTATAGTGCCATGTTCAAACATGAGAGAGGAAACCAAAACATTACAAACTTTATCTAATGTCATACGAGAAACGTATTGCAAGATAAGCTCTCGAAACCTTAAGCGGTTGAAAACATGAAGTTATGGGAGAGAACAGCAAATATTTTCATAACATGGTCGAACAAACATGGCTGACTTCATTCTGCAGAGCGAATATAGGCTAATATCAAAATTTGTCATACTCGACAAAATGAACTGAACATAGTATCTATCATGCACGCGTTTGTGATGGGCAGGGCATGTAGCGCGTATGGGCGAATCCAGAAATATATATAGAGTGTTAGTTGGGAGACCGGAGGAAAAAATAAATAAAATGAAATGAAAATGAAGGAATCAAAGAAAAAAAGTAACGGATATAGAGAAAGTAATTGTTAATAGGAAAAATTAAACAGAAGAGACTATAGTTGAAAGAAGGAGAATGTAAGGGAGATGTAAGAAACAAATTAATGTAAACGTGATAATGAACTTGATGGGAAAAATAGTAGTATAGAGAGAAACTCCTTTACCGCAATTTATTTCTCAGGAAATTCAGAGAAATTCCTAAAAAGGAGTCTATTGATTGAAGATGCCTGGTGTATGTATTATTTCTCTGTAATTCAAACGCCCTGTATATGTCACTAGCAACTCTTGAACCCGGTAGTGGTCTGCATACCGTGACTCGTGTACTATGAAATGCATTCAAAACACTTCGAGTGTAATTGATCGATATCCTGCACGAGCAGTTGCATATGGCTACTGCTAGAAAGGAACGCGATCCGCATGTATAACAAAAAGCAGTTTGCAGCATTCAGCAATAATTAATGGGACAAGTTTACAACTTCACTTAATTCGGACCAAAAGCATGACTTTTCATTATCTGTTTGTCCATCTGTCTGTCTGCCTTCCTGCCTGCCTGTCGTCTATCTACCTATCTGTCTGCCTACATACCTACTTTCTTATCTGTTTGCCTACATACTATTTGCCCTTCTACATATTTTACATCCGTATCTATTTAAGTATTAATCTGCCTGTCCACTGCTGTGGAGTAACGTTTAGCATGTCTGACCGTGCAACGAGCAGGCCAGGGTTCAAATCCTGGTAGTGAAAAATTACCTGGTTGAGGGTTTTTCCGGGGTTTTCCCTCAACTTATTAAGAGCAAATGTTGGGTAACTTTCGGCTCTGGAGCCCGGATCATCTCGCTAGCATTATCACCTTCATCTCATTCAGACGCTAGATAGCAGTTGACAAAGCGTCGTAAAATAACCCACTAAAAATGCTTCTGGAGCAAAGCGAGTATGTTATGGTCGTGTCAACAACTAGTAGCGAACTGGTCTTCCATACAGACGGCCCGGGTTCGATCTCAGCCAGGTCGTTATGAAATTTATGGTGGACAAAGCAGATATTTTTCTCCGAGTACTCGCGTTTCCCTCTATCATTCCCTTCATTTCATCATCTGAATTAGTAAAAATAGGCTGAAGTGATGTTTTGGGTATAGCGCCTAGTACGGGTTTCCTATGCTGATATAGGAAGGGCTTGGGGCTCTGGGCCCCTGTGGCGTATTATGCTACTCATCTGCGAAATGGGGCGTGTCTCTATCAGGAGCTAAGACAGGATGGCTCACTTATCGGCGTCGGATTCACGAATGCCACACAAGCCACCTATCGGATTTTGACAATCATCGGATATTATAAGGCACACAATGGGGCAAATCGCGCCTAAGTGTACGCTCCTGTCCCACGTTAAGCCAAACCAAGCCGAACAACTGTGTTACTTGGCGGCGACATGTAATATATTTCACGAACGCCATCTGACGTGTTACAAAATTGGGCCATTTGCATGTCCCAAGTCGGTATGAAAAGAAATCTTAATAAAATGTAAATACTTTTTTCTCTGTTGTGACAACTGTAATTGCAGCACTAAGACCAGCAGTGAATCTGTAAAATATTTAAATACTGGGCAAATAAACAGACAAATGCTTGAATAATTTGAAACAAAAAATTGTTCCGGTGCCGTGTATCGATCGCGGGACCCTTCGCTTAGCGAACGAATGCTCTACCGACTGATCATCCCAGGGACTGTACCTCACCCGACATCGTCCCAATTTTTCTCTTTATATCCACACAACTGAACTTGGCTGGCAAGGCGCCAGAAACCCAACTTTGAGTGCACACAAACTATGTGTGACTTGAATTGTGGTTTTCTGTTAACGTACCTACAGTGACGTATATATTATGCAAGATTAGCTTTCAGGTAAAGCTCCCTGCGAAGCAAACTTGAATAATTTCAAGGGAAAAATTGTTCCGGGGCCAAGTATCGACCCTTCGCTTAGCGCACGAATGCTGTACCCAATGAGCTACGCAGGAAAATACTTGGTTGCTATGCAAACATGCGCAGTAGCCGACGGTTAATTTAAGTACGCCTCCTACTGTTGCTTTAAAGGATAAACTGGTAGGGTAATATTTTCAATGCGTACACTCATGTTTGGTTCACAAAATATTGCGTTTATGTCTTTTTCATACAAAAATATACAAAATAAATGTTCATGCTTGATTACATTGCTGCTGTATTATTTAAACTTACATGATTATTATAACGTTTGATATGATTAATGAATTGTGGTATTGCAGCGATGTGATGGTACTTCGGCCCTGCTAGTGGTGCCCGAAGCTGATTCCTCCATGACTGAAGCTCGATGAGCCGAGGTCAAAGCTGTCGTGACCCTTGATGAAGACAGGGACTTTCTTCTCGACTATTACGGGATGAGGAACGGGGACGGGTACGGGCTTAGAAACAGGAACAGGGATAGGCTTAGGAATGTGAACAGGGACAGGATGGGGTACAGGGACCTTGACAGGAACACTGACTGGATATGGCACTGGTTTCTCAACTGGGTAAGGGACAGGCTTCTCTATAGGGACAGGGTAGGGCTGTGGAACATGGACTGGATAAGGTCTGTCTACAGGAATGGCGACTGGTACCTTCACTGGGAAAGGGACTTTCTTTTCGACGGTGACGGGGTAGGGTTGCGGGACAGGGACTTTGACTTCCTTTGTGATGGTGATGGCCTTGACCTCCCCGTGACCTCCTCCCAGCCCGCTGCCGCCTCCCAGGTCGAAACCGCCGTGGCCTCCAAAATCAAATCCTTCGGAGCCGTAGCCGAGACCAAACACTCCGCGCTTCTCTGTCTTGGTGTCCTTCTTCTCCTTCTTCTCTTCTTCTGCCAGGGCCACAGCGGCAAGGAGGAGGCAACAGGCCTGAAAAAGAGCCAGTTTAGAGCAGTGATTCCCAACTGAATTCTCTGTGAAATCACACATCTTTTTACCCATCATCATCATCGCCATCATCTTGTTTCCATTTACTAGATCCATTGTCCCGTTAAGATTGCATTCCATCGTTTTAGTAGTCTTCTAAAAAAAAGGTATCTTCCTTTTAGAATGACAATTAAAACCTACCGAGGGAAGTAGTTTTAACATATTTTTCCAGTCTCACTAAACAGACACTGCAAAGCTTGAGACCATCGAGCCGACAGATCCAGTATGTTGTCCGAGGAGGAAAATGGCATAAATGAAATATGAAGTTATATTATATTTTATATAATTCTAATACTTCTCCGAAATCTGCTAGTGCTATTTGAGTGAAGAATAATACTAGGTCATTCGGTAAGTAAGACAACAATGCTGTAAATCAATGCTCATAGCAGTGACCATTGAAATCTTGTGCTATATAATACAGCAACAATTAGTTCATAATTATGCAATATTGAAAGACTCGAAATAACATTATTTTGTAAATATAGTGACTGTTCCTGTTTGTAGCACATAATACAGCCCTAACAAGTGTTCAGTAGGTGCTCCATAAAATCTAAGTTGCAAGAGGGAAAAAATGCAACTCGGTGCTTCAGGTTATTAAAAGAAGTTTATGGGAGAGAAGTCGATGATCTATTGCAAGATGGGTGGAAGCGAGGTATTCGCTTTCAATCAAGAGCTGATAACCAAAGAGCTTTAGATCAATCAGTGAGAGAGACTTCCAGAAATGATGCTGCAGTTGGAGTCCGCCATCTCTCAAGGATTTGGCAATATATTGTTGACATATAGGGGACAATTCGAAGTAGTCCACACCTGTGGAGTAACGGTTAGCGCGCCTGGCCGCGAAACCAGGTGGCCAGGGTTCGATTGCCGGTCGGAGCAAGTTACCTGGTTGAGGTTTTTTTTTCCAGGGTTTTCCCTCAACCCAATATGAACAAATGCTGGGTAACTTTCGGTGCTGGACCCCGGACTCATTTCACCGGCATTATCACCTTCATCTCATTCAGACGCTAAATAACCTAAGATGTTGATAAAGTGTCGTAAAATAACCTACTAAAATAAAATAAATAAATAAGTAAAAAATAAATAAATAAATAAAAATTTGAAGTATGTAATGAAAAAAGTAAACAAAATAAGTTTACTGCGGAACAGTAACTATGTTGCCAATAATTTTCGAATGCCCTGATACATTCCATAATCTTGTCGGTTTCTACTTGGTCATATTACTTTATGAACTTCAAACTGCCAGTTTCAATTTCGTTCATTTCACTAACCAAACAAACAGAACTTTCAGCCTATGTTTGATTTAATCGTAATAATTTCGTTGTCGGTTCAGTATATAATGAGAATTGTGAAAATATGAGATATAGGTACAGGACGAGTCAAACCTAATGGATCGGTCGGTACTCCTGCTTTCTCTCGGCACTAAAATCTGCCAAGTAGATCGCCAACTCTCGCGGATAACGTTCTTTCTGCTTGACGACACTACAGTCTGACAAGTGATATTTCGTGTGACTAGCGAATTATCTGTTCAAAGAAATGGAGGGAATCCGAGCTGTATTTAAAAATATTTACAGAAACTACAGTATCTACATTACGTCTGGAAAACGCAACGCATTATTTGTTATAATAGCAGTCTCACATCTCGGTAAGAATACAGATAAATTCGGTTTGCTTTAAGTTCGCCCCGGACACAATGCGTGTATTTTCTCTATCAATTCTTGCACTACGTTTTTGACACAGTTCTGCCGGCAATTTACAGTCTTAATATCAGGTAGTTAGATGTCTGAAACACATTTTGGTGAGAAATTATTAAATTAAAAATAAATCTTTGAAAATAATAATTATGTTAAAAATATATTACATAAAATTTAATGCGCATTTATAGCCTTACGATGCCATTTTTAAAGCTTTGCTATAAAAGGTTTTTAAATGACATTAAACATTCTTTGATTGCAATTTTCCGTAAATTTAATTTTTTGTTTAATTCCATAGAAAAGAAGTTCTATATCTTCGGAATTATTAATGCTACGTGCATGATATTTTGTACTGATATTCTTTAGGCTATGAAGAGACTTTTCACAGAAATATTAATCTATTATTTCCTTGCATTGAAAAACATACATTTCTATAAAAGTACCTATATAGACCCATAATTTAGTCTTAAAATGTAATTGTTTACCTTGAAGTTTTGAAAACCAATATAAAAATTGTGCTCGGGACATTATTTAAAACACGCGCTTTTAGGAGAACAATGTCTTAGAAATTTTGGATTTAACTTTAAAAATGGCTGAGATATATTCATTTGAATATTGTATCGTGGTATTATTTTGTTTAAATTTGTGTCAAAAATTTTATTTAAAATGTAGTCTCGAATTTAAGTTATTATAGCAATGATATTTCCACATATAAAAATTAAAATTTTGCAACAATTAGGAAAAAAATCTAATTTTAGTTTTTCTTCCCCTTAAAATGTCACGCTTTAATATCTCTGGGCCATAGAGAAATCTGCGAACTTTGTTTTTTTTAGAAAAGGAGGTAACAATGGCTTTATTTGTTGATAAACAAGATAATTTATGTAAAAAAATTATAAAAGGATACGAGAATGTTAGCTGATTCGGCTAATTTATAATTTGTAAACTTTAATAATGTGCATTAACCATTGTTATCTTATTCTCGCGAAGTAAAGCATCTAAGGAAATAAAATTTATTCTTTTACTTATGTTGTATGTATAAGTTGTACAAGTTGCAGTGTCCAGTCGATCAGTCCTAGTGAATGGAAGAGTACACGAGAGCGGAATAAGCAGACCTCATTTTCGAATACGGATGAGCCAATGGGAACTTTAGACAAGCTCACAGATTGTATCGGGCCAAATACCCACGTAGGAGATATCCGGCCCATACCATTTTTCCACGACTGTTCCAAAAGTTAAGGGAAGGAGGGCACGTGGTGCCAAATTACAATTCCATATCCACACAACTATTTTTACTTATAACTTTCGACTCAGTCATTTCCGGACCACGGTTCCTTATCTCAAATTGATACGTGTGCCCTTCGCCATCATCCATGAAAGTTTGTAACACTATCTCAGAAACACCCTGTATAGACGCTATGACATGATAATGTTTAACGGTGCGGCAAATAGATTCCTCGTTTGGTAGCTCAGCAACGAAAGAACAAAAATGGCGAAGGATACTACCTACCTAGACTTTATAGAGGCTTCACTTCCAAAGGCATAAACAAAGAGGAGTCATGTCGGAAATAACAGCGACGCGACTATAATAACATTATAAGTGTTAGGAATAATAGCTATTACTATGCACGAATATCTAATACAAAGTTTTAAAATAGCACTTACAATGCATTGCAGGTTACGAAAGAGGTTAAATGCATAAATTGAAGATAAATTATTTACCGAAATCTGACATAATGTAGATATCTATTTTATTCTTTTCTTTTTTTTAAAGTTGGTTATTTAACGACGCTGTATCAACTACTAGGTTATTTAGCGTCGATGAGATTGGTGAGAGTGAGATGGTATTTGGCGAGATGAGGCCGAGGATTCGCCATAGATTGCCTGACATTCACCTTACGGATGGGGAAAACCTCGGAAAAAACCCAAACAGGTAATCAGCCCAAGCGGGGATCGAACCCGCGCCCGAGCGCAACTTCAGACCGGAAGGCAAGCGTCTTAACCGACTGAGCCACGCCGGTGGTATTTTATTCTTGTAGGAATGTTAAACTGTAAAGTTATTATTATGAATTTAGTAATGATGGTGATTAATGTACGGACATAACCTGATTATCTTAAAAAATGAAATTCATACACAAGTTTTTATTATAATAAATCTAAACACTTAAGTATAGTTTGTATGAAAAATAGACTCTGAAATTGATAGTGTAAAATATTCTCGACAAAATAACACGTTGGAATGTTCTAAAATGACGAAATAACTGTGATTAATATAGTTTAATAATCTACTATAATTTCAAACGGGTATCATGAAAGGTGATTAAAAAAATTAATATGCTTTTATTAAATTGGAAAATATTAAGAGTTATCACGCGTTTCACAATTAATATTTCATTTAATTTCATATCATTATTGTAATATTTTATCCTAAAGTTATTCTTAAATAAAAAGTAGTAGAGCAAATGTAATCTACATTCATGAATACCGTAGAGGTTAATTGTTGTTTTAGATTAATTAATATTATTAAATTTATTCCTATGCATATTTTCCACAATTGATTTTCAGATAAGTAAATTTATGTCAGAATGATTCCTTGAACAAATGAAAGGTATTCTGATACGCATGAATATAGAAAACATATTTTCCTCGACTCAAATGTAATGAAAATCGGTTGATAATAATTTTACGAAGATGCGGAAAAGAGCCGAACAGCCAGTTGCGGTACTTACAAGGAGCTTCATGTTGTGATGTATGGATTGTAGTGGATGCAGCTGAATGCTGATGTCTTCTTGGAGGCGCCAGCATCTTATATATACGCAAATCCACGACACAATACTTTCGCCTTCTGGGCCTTTCTCTTCCTTTTTGTTACATATGCCGCCTAATCATCGTTGTCATTCTTGCGCCTTATGGTCCAGTGGCCATCCTGCTCACTTCCTACAGAAGATCTCAGCTAAACTGCACCATCATTGTGGAGGCGGTCAGTTCTTGCAGGGACAGTGCTGAGTGACGTTCAGGAGGCGTCTCGGATGAAGTTATGTCATATCGGTAAGTAAATAAAATTTGTTACTGCTGTGCATGCTCTCACAAGTTGAATTACCATTTTTTACTGTGTGAGCTACAATTTGTGAGATTGTATTCTGGACAATTTTGAAATGGCATGTTTTACTTTACTAAGTTAAATTATCAAGATGTTTGGAATATGTGATATTCGATGACTGAATACATTTTCAAGATATTTGGACCATGTGAACTATCATAGATTGAATCTTCAAAATGTTTTTCCCACGGAAGTTACAGTGCTAGATTGAATTCCCAAAAAGTTTGAACCATATATGTTACAAACAAGATTCAATTCGTAAAATTTTTGGGCTGAATTTTCAGCATTTTTAAACTCGTGTATTACTATATAATACTAGATTATCCGGCATCAATATTTTTGGACTCTGTCAGTTACCATGCAATACTGGATTCTCGAAACTTATAGATTAATGAATTATGGTGCAATGAAATTACTCAAGTTTTTTTTGGACTTTGTGAGTTATAGTACAATTAGCATTTTTAATAATTCAGAGGTGAATTTCCAATCAAGTTTCAGTTCTTAAAACTTTTGAACTGTTATTTGGCAATTAAGCTTGAATTCTCGTTTATGGGTCATGTATGAGTAAGTTACCACATGGTTATAATCAAAGAAAAAATGTAAGGAATTGTCAAATATTGTGGAAACACTTCAAAACTAAAATTTTCAGATTGCTTGCACTGTGTGAGTGGTATTAATACACTAAAACCGAGTAACGGGTAAAAAATTGACTCTTTCTTTGAGGCTGATGAATTAATCTCATTTGTTATAAAAATCTAGAAGTCATAATCTGTAATAAGAATAAATATCCCGTTGAATTGGATGAGTTGAAAGATCTAATTTTTGTAACTTTGTATGTCTATTAGTGCCGATGGCTTAAAAATATTTGTGGATATTAATGCTACTGATTTTATATTAATATAATGCTAAGGAGTTCATCTAATCATGCAGACCTATATCATCATCAGCATCATCATCATCATCATCATCATCATCATCATAATCATATGAACTTGGTGTTCTTCTTGATTGTCCCATCGTTATTTGGTCTTCCTCTGGCTCGGTTTGCGTTTGGTTGGTACATGACTTGCAGGCTTAGCCCTAAATATTAGAATTTAAATACATCCTACTATTGAAATAAAACTAATATATTATCAATCATGAATCATTATAGCCACCTTACCACTACCACCAACACCGTCATTATTACTATCATAATCCATTAAGAATTAGTCATAGCCAAATATGTGCATAAAAAGTAAACATATTAAAGTAGAGAGATCATCCGAATATTTAGCATAGCGCAAGAACACTTCAAGATATCACTGCTGTTAAGCGGAAATATTCAATTAATACCTGTTGAAGAGAGGTAAATTTTTACATCATTCTTAAAATTATGACACTAGGTGTTTTCTTATTTCCTTCTAAATAATTCGTCGGCTATGAAACTCCTCTATGTTGGCTATCAAGATCAGATACTCAATTATCAAACTTTATGGCAAGACCTGTTAGGGTTTAGTTCCATCAGTTTATCAGAGATACTGCGGAAGATGTAGAAATTTTATAAGAGACATCCTGTTTGACACCTGACTTCGTAGCGAAGGTGAAAGCGTTTGCTGAGATAAGCAAATATTTCTGATCTCGTCAAATAGACGTTGCTGTGGAAAATTAATTTACACATAACTGTTTTCAGTTTGAATATTAAATAATTTTGCTCGTATTGGATTATAAAATTTGTTTACTTTACATCACGTCTTGTGTAAAATGAGAATTAACGTATATTTTTCTAATTAAATTTTGTGTCATTCAAGCATTTCATACAAGTTAGTTATGTAGTTTTACAAATTTACTACAACTTCAATTCTTCCTGAAAGCTTTCAGAGCAAGAAATGTTTATAAAACAGAGGAAGTGTTACAAGTACGGAACACCATTTTGTTTTTTCGTTTTGGAACCTACATTTGAATACTGAACGTAAAGTATTGTCCTGTTTATTGCTGAATGTCCATGTGAATGGTACACCGGATTTAGAAGTTCGTTAGGTGTTATAAAATGTAAAATAATAATAATAATAATAATAATAATAATAATAACACTAATAATAACACGAATAATAATAATAACACTAATAATAATAATAACACTAATAATAATAACACTAATAATAATAATAATAATAATTCACTCAAAATCTAACATTTTTTTTTCATAAAAGTGGAGGTACAAAATATGGAGTACTATTAGCAAGTTACAAGATTAATAAAATTGCAAAGTCAAAATAACCTCTACTAAGAAAAGCACAGAGTAAGTATTCAGCATCTTCATTAGAAGTTTTCCCAACCATAATACTGAATCCAGATGAATCGTTTTTCACGTCTTTTCTCGAACTTGTTTTGTGTATTCTTATATTGTCTTTTCATTCCACTGTTTTCTAAGTTTATTAAAAGGCGAGGTTTCACTCCTGCTACAGGTGTCAACACTAGTAACGAAACAGAAAACCAAGGTATAAAGATTATACTAGTATATTTTCATATTTGTGAGACATTGATGTTGTAAATCATAACTTCAAAACATATCATTCGAAAACTAAATCAATGAAACATACATTGCTATAAACGTTGCTTAATTTTTTGATTTGAAGGAGCTCTACTCTACTTCTTACTCTTAATTTTTGCAACAATATCTGTTTCTGGTGTCGAATATTTATGGCATATAAAAGGACTCTGTCCCTAATAGGAGTCAAGGCAAAATCCATACGTTTTGCTGAAAACTTAATTCATGGTATGTTGATGAGGTAGTACGGGTTTTCACCAAATTGAACTGCATAGATTTCCGAAACAATTGTTATATCTGTAGTCTATCCTAAAACGTTTTCTTGTAATTTTGTATTGTACGTATATTACTCAAAAATTTTTACTCTATATGAAATAAGATATTGAGTTCAGAACACTCAGTGGATAACTTGGTGTTAAAATCTGTCGAAGGAAACTTACACATTGAATGTACAAACATATCTCTACATTTCGACGACAATGACGACGACGACGACGACGACGAATTGTAGGCCCACCAGTATTATTTATAATGATAGGTTTCAAGCTTTCGATTTTGTCGTCAACATTCCAACAACGAGGTTTCTGCACTTCAGTTACATAACGCACACATTCGCCCATTTCTTCATAATTCTGCTGTATACATTCTGCCTTTAGAAAAAGGATTCTGTTTTACTCCTATGACTCAGCTTTAATTTGTTCTGCATGTCGGTCACCAACTTTTCTGGCTTCACGGAGCGGTACCTAACTGGCAAGAAGTATCCTTGACAGTAGCGCTATTCGGTTCTAGTTACGGCAATAATTTCTGGAATAATTCCTGGAAACCCAGTCTCGCCATTTCCTTGAGATATTATTTAATTGGCACCTCCAATGTGGCTCAGTGCTAGCTCGCTGGGGTTATAAACCTGGAGGGTCAATGTTCAAATTCCGATTCACTCTGAATCCAAAATTTGTGTTGGGCAAACTTGTGACTCAAGCAACACACGGGTTTTCTCCGGGTACTCCGGTTTTCCCGTAACATTTCAACAACAACCCATCATCATTCATTACAACAGTAGCTGTCAATGTAGGTCGATCTACTTTAAAAGTGGCCATGATCCGAGATGTTCATGAGTGCTAAGAAGCAAGTGGAGAATATTTTGAGCATTTGTTGTGAATTTTCAGTATGTAAGTAATTGATCTGAAGATTTATTATGTTGGGCATGTGTATTTGAAATGGATTGTGACAGTTTCAAGTAAAATATGATGTCTATGTTTTTGTCGCTGAATATAATCTTTCGATTAGAATTCATAAACTAGGCAGTTCCACAAATCTGTACGATATTTTTTCTTATTGAGGTTAGGAGAACTCTCCCTAAAATTTGTGCAGATATTTCTGAACCATCGTCTATAATAAATGTGCTTCAGATGCAGACTTTAGTCATGGACATAAGGGGTTCAGATAGCGCGCTGATCTTTCATCCAGGGAGCCCAGGCTCTGTCGCTGGCCAGTTCGTAATGGACATTTTGTGAAGAAGGAAAAAAAAACAGACGTTGCAGACAGTCTATCTCGGAATACTCCCATCTCCCTCTACAATTTCACCAACAATTTCCATGTTCTCATTTCATCTATCATCTGTAATAGTAAAAATAGACTGGAGTGAAGTCTTGGGGTGGTACTGGTTTCCGATGCTGATACAGGAAGGACTTGGGGATCCGGGCCCTGGGGCTTATCAAGCTACTTTTCAGAGGATGGGCTAAGGCAAATTGGTCCTCCTATCAGCATCGTATTCATGAATGCCATCCAAATTTTCTTGGACAGGTATAGCATAATACTGTACTTACCCACTTACTTATGGCTTTTAAGGAACCTGGAGATTCATTGCCACCATCACATAAGCCCGCCATCGGTCCCCATCCTTTGGAAGATTAATCTACTCTCTATCATCATATCCCACCTCCCTCAAATCCATTTTAATATTATTCTCCCATCTACGTCTCGGCCTTCCCAAAGGTCTTATTCCCTCCGGCTTCCCAACTAACTCTATATTATGCATTTCTGGATTCGCCCATATGTGTTATATGCCCTGCCCATCTCAAACGTCTGGATTTAATGTTCCCAATTATGTCAGGTGAAGAATACAATGCGTACAGTTATGCGTTGTACAACTTTCTCCATTCTCCTGCAACTTCATCCCTCTTAGCCCCAAATATTTTCCTAAGAACCTTATTCTCAAATACCCTTAATCTCTGTTCCTCTCTCAAAGTGAGAGTCCAAGTTTCACAACTGCACAGAATAACCGATGTGTTTGAATTTTTAACGTAGAATACACCGTTGACGCACTAGTACGACACACCCGCCAGTCCCAATGTTGCCAAATTGGTGGCTATACCGCTAGTGATACCGGATTTTAGGTACGTATTATTTAACGGAGAAAAATATTCGACATGCAGAATTTAGCGATTATTTAATTTCTCACAGTTCAAAGAAATATTTCTTGACATTGATAGCTTAAGGATTCAGAGGAATTTCATCCTTAACTGAAGGTTTTCCCTGAATTTGTATTGGCAACACTGCTAATTACAGTCATCATTTCGTAATTTATCCAATACACTGTGGTGATTGCTATAACGTAAATGCCCTCTTTAATGTCGAAGTATGTGGCAATAGGGCAATTTTCGCTCTCATCTACGCTCGTACCAGATTGCAATCTCAACGATGCATACTACCCTACAAATTCAAGTTTCAAAACTACATATATCCAACACTATCTCCTGTTTCCATTTTTCGCTATCTGCATTTAATAACGGAAGTTGTCCATGTCACCGGTCTTTTGAATCACTCTATACAAAGTACACAATGAATGCATAGACGCGCTAAGACAAATGTCGAAATGAGACTTGAAAGGAACGGGCCAAAATTTTTCCTCTGTATTTTTTAAAAGTTGTTCTAAATTTTTAAGCATTTCGCTTTCTCCGACGAGCTCTTACTTCTTTTGGTCTTGACTTCGCCGACATTCATCTGCAGTCAATCTTACCTGCCGAACGGCCAACCCTCCCCTCAGATTCTTGCACTTAAATTATCTTCAGAATTAATATCTACGCGGTAATTTAGCTAAATATTACAGTCATGCATTGAATGTGGCATGTTCTGTCAGTGCAGCTTTCAATTTAAACCTTTTTAAAATTGTTACCGCATCTTTGTTCACCTTCAAGTTTATTAAACGTAGAGGATCTAGCTAACTGCTGTTATTCAGAACAAACGGCTTCGAAGCTAGATACCTGAAAAATGAGTGCAATTATTGTGTTTACGAAATTAACGTGGAGGTAAACGTAAATAAAACTCACTCTTATGGTTCCATCCTTATTTGATTGATGAACTTAGGACATGGACCCGTTCTGAATTCGATCCTCGAAAAGCCAAGCCAAGTCGAGCACGTTCGAATCGGTTCATAAACTAATTCTTTTGCGGTAGAGAACAGAACCCCAAGTGCTTTGTCATAATGTGAGTGTCTCTTTAAATACTTCTTGAATTTGTAGCAAATAAAAGTACAGCATTTCTTCAGTCTAGGAACGATTCCCGCGCCCAACTCACAGAGCTGCTTTCGCTAATACCTAACACTGGCATAGAATAGAGTGTTTTATTTTCGCTGGCAGAGTTAAGGCCATAAGGCCTTCTCTTCCACTCAGCCAACCTTAATCAATACAATAATTATTGCTGATGCCAGCGTTTCTGGCGCGTGTCCTTGAATACATGTATAATTTGCTAGCATCTGTTGCTTGTGTAGCTGAGAATGATACCACCTCCTATACACGTCACGTCAGCAATCTGCCAACCACAGTTGTCAGTTTTGCTGCCCAGACTGTGGCAAAAGTAAGATACTCGCACTTAAGTTTCCCTATGCTAGCGTTCCTGCGGTGTGTCCTTGAGTACAGTGTCCAGTCAGTGAGTTTCTGTTGTCACTGCAGCTGAGAACGGTAGGTCTACCTCCACCTAAATACACGTCACATCAATTGAGTACAGTGTCCAGTCAGTGAGTTTTTGTTGTCACTGCAGCTGAGAACGGTAGGTCTACCTCCACCTAAATACACGTCACATCAATTGAGTACAGTGTCCAGTCAGTGAGTTTCTGTTGTCATTGCAGCTGAGAACGGTAGGTCTACCTCCACCTAAATACACGTCACATCAATTGAGTACAGTGTCCAGTCAGTGAGTTTTTGTTGTCACTGCAGCTGAGAACGGTAGGTCTACCTCCACCTAAATACACGTCACATCAATTGAGTACAGTGTCCAGTCAGTGAGTTTCTGTTGTCACTGCAGCTGAGAACGGTAGGTCTACCTCCACCTAAATACACGTCACATCAATTGAGTACAGTGTCCAGTCAGTGAGTTTTTGTTGTCACTGCAGCTGAGAACGGTAGGTCTACCTCCACCTAAATACACGTCACATCAATTGAGTACAGTGTCCAGTCAGTGAGTTTCTGTTGTCACTGCAGCTGAGAACGGTAGGTCTACCTCCACCTAAACACACGTCACATCAATTGAGTACAGTGTCCAGTCAGTGAGTTTTTGTTGTCACTGCAGCTGAGAACGGTAGGTCTACCTCCACCTAAACACACGTCACATCAATTGAGTACAGTGTCCAGTCAGTGAGTTTCTGTTGTCACTGTCCACCTAAATACACGTCTCATCAATTGAGTACAGTGTCCAGTCAGTGAGTTTTTGTTGTCACTGCAGCTGAGAACGGTAGGTCTACCTCCACCTAAATACACGTCACATCAATTGAGTACAGTGTCCAGTCAGTGAGTTTCTGTTGTCACTGCAGCTGAGAACGGTAGGTCTACCTCCTCCTGAATACACGTCACATCAACAATCTGCCAATCACAATTGCCAACTTTATCGCCAATACTCTGCTACAAGTGTAAGACACTCGTACTTAAGGTTCCCATTACTTATTTCACATGCCAAAAACGGTGGCGCGGCCTATACACATATTTAATTTATGAATATTTACAATACACTTAAAAGATTCTCCAGCGATATTCTTTAGTTATAGTTTAACGACTAGTGCATGTTTATTTAAATTGAGAAAAACCTATAAAGAAAAGTAATAACTTAATTTATGGGCTAATGTAGTTCAATTCAGTCTATATGCAATATGAAATAAATATAATTAAATTGAGATAGCTAGTTTGTCAAAATGATAAGATTTATTTTAGTAGAAGTTTACTAGAACTATGGCATGAGGAAGTGGTTGCGTATTATTGCAACGTGCGACATATGCTGCACCGGTTCGTGTGACAGTGAAAACTGACGACTCTCTACGGTAGTTTATGCGGTTACGGAAGCAGATGAACTCCGACCTGGAGAGTGCTGTGTAACCCGTTACAGCAACTTAGCTAGGAGATGTAAGCAAAATTCTCTCTTGAGATGAAGCGTGCTTCATAGGCTGCAGAACTTTCATTCCGACATCGATGCTATTAACTCTTAAATAGGACTAGGTTGAAGAGTCGGTTGTGTTTACTAGTGTCAGCTCATAACGGACGTGAACAAACGTACTACCAGACCAAGGCAAGAATCATTTAAATTTGTGGCGCCAGGGCTGGGCAGTTTTTGAAATACAGTTGTGTTTCGTATTTTTTAATTTGAAAGGGTTTTTAAATATATTTTATGTTTGTTATTTAAATTTATAAAGTAGTCGTATTTTGTATTTAAAATACACTAAATACTTTTTTTTTTAGATTTGAGCTGCCCAATTTAAAATTTCTCACTCTGGCTACAAAAGGAGTTGGATACATAATATCTGTGTAAAATCAGCTGGCAGTTCTCTGCTGTACCTGTGGTCAGTTCACTTGACGAAGAGAATAAAAGATATATCTATGTTTTCAACCCAACCACAAATACAACAGACACTGAAAAACAATTATATTCTACCCATTCTTCACATATGGTAATGCAGAATTCCTGCATGGAAATATCATATATAGTTCGGTACATCATAGTTATATGATATGCGTAAGCAATCACTACGTGATTCAAGACGGCGCAGCGCCTTGTTACGTCGGATCCCGGCCACTTAGTCACTCGTAATGAGTGCACCTCTGTACAGTGTTGGAAATTGTGCCGCTGTCATATATTCTACGACACAGTACATGAGGTTAGGCCACCAAAGAGAAAACCGAGAGGTAGAACTTAAATTGAGAAGGATTCAATCCGGCATCGGAAATAGAATCCGGTGTGGCTTAGTGGATAAGGCGTCAGCACGTAGAGCTGAGAACCCGGGTTCGGGCCCCGGTGCCAGAGAGAATTTTTCTCCGTTCTACCCATTCTTCACCATATGGTAATGCAGAATTCCTTCACGGAAATATCATATGTACTTCGGTACATTATAGTAATACAAATTATAATTTGAGCTCATACAATTTTTTAATGACAAAGGGAAAACCCTCAGCAGTCTACACAGCTATCCACTAGCGGGAAACAAGCCTTTCTCAAGTGTAATACAAGTTTGTGTTCTTCTATGTCCGTAGAAAGACTTTTTCAGAATTTATGTGTTTATCAGCAAGGGAATCTTTATCTTGTGAACTTTTTGAGAAATTGGTTTTCTGGAAGAGAACAATAATTAATTACCATAATTAAATTTCTGATTGGAAACGAGAAAATGTGAAGGTACACTGTTTAGATTAAATATTAAGACACATTTTAGCGAAAAATATTTGGCTGATTTTTTTTCAATAGTCCAGCAGGTATACTTTTTATACTAATATTTTAGATTATCAATAACTGTATGAAAGCAATATTGTCTCACAGGAACTTCAAATATTTTATTTTATCTGCTCTAGAATACTACACAAATTGTATAATAGTAATATATGTATATATATATATATATATATATATATATATATATATATATATATATATATAATTCATAGTTTACATTGACCATATTTACACAAAAATATATCATGATGGTTGTTTTCACTATTTCCAACATGAAACATGTATATCAGAATGTGCAGCGTTGCTTGTTGACGATGAAATACATTGCTGTGAAATTCCTGGTACCAGGAGGAATATATTTTATTAGTTATTATCATTTATGATACGGTACGTTAGTAATGAATTACGGAATGGCGCACGCCATGGGCAGATTGCTCTGCCTGCGGGTCACTTCTCTTCCTCTACAACAGGGCTGGGCAGCAAGAGCGGATTCTACTCTCTCACGAGGAGCCACATGATTTCTCTTCATCCCCTTTCTTCCCCGCCGAACACTGCGCAGCGTTGATTCCGTAGCTGATGAATATTAAGCGTCCCCGTTTAGTGTCCAGATGCGCTCCCGATGCCCAGCCCTGTCCTAGAATGACGCATAGAAAGAGGAGAAGCAGTGCAAGGGTTGTTCATGCATAAGTCAGGTAGAGTAGGACATTTATCTGCAGAGTTGTAGCTGGAAATAATTGATCCTTCATATACTGCATTATTGAAATGAACGTATGACGACGACTTTCTTAGCTTTACAATTCCTTAAATTATTAAACGTATCGGAAGAGTCTTAAATGTGCAGCGAAAATTACATTATTACGATTTTCAGCAGCATATACGTATGCGCACAGGTAGGTGAACCGTATACATAACTGATGAGCCTAACAAAGCCAAGAACAAAGGCCAAGCTGTTCGTTGATGATATGCGTGATGTGCTTAGATTGGCTTCTTCAAATAATATTTTACGAGACTTAAAGACTAGTGTGAGACGGAAATCGAAGAAGCGATCGTTTCGAAATTAAATCTTAAAAGGTTTATTTTCTCATAACAGTATCGCTATTATAATGGCAATGATGTTATACTTCAGAAGTGTGAGGAGTTATATATGTGGACACAGTTATTTTCAAATTATTTATTTGGTACTCCAAATTGTAAATAACTTTTGATTGGTTACTCAATTAGTATAACACATTGTTGTGAAATAATTTTATTCTATTTATTAAAAAGGTAAAGAAAAGTGTAAAAAATTATTGTAACTCGATTTTATTTAAAGTTCATTTTGTTCACCCTTGGCTTTTAGTCACTGCTATCTGTACAGCAATATACACTGCAGCTAGAAGCACGCGGAGTAAAGCTCGATTCACATTATATGTCACATCACGGACCAGCAGCGTTGCACCAAAACATTGTACAACGCGTTTTGTATGGTAGCGTTCACACTTCACATATACAGGCAACGTCACAGCCCATCAACGGTACGGACCGTCTGGGATTCTCGAGGAGAATGTTTTGATGTGACGTGGACAGTTTGATAGCGTGAATTGTTTATGCTTTCTTTTTCCTCCCTGTTATTTATACTCGCTTTAACATCTTGGGGCATATTGCTAGTATCTTTTGATTGAAATCCGAAGGTCTTGTTCTATTGTTGTGAACTAGATGGTGACTGTATATGTATTACTGATTTGTTATGAATATGATTTCGGTGATGAATAGACATCGGGTTTTTAGGCACTAAAAATTGCAGTTTTAGGCGCCTAAAATAAGCTCAAAATTTGTAAAATTAGGCTTTATTTTAATGAAAATAGGCATTTTAGGCACATCAAGGTATCATACTTATTTCTTTCACTGAAATTTTTAGTTATACACTAAAATACGCACAAAAAAGAATACTATATTATATTTATAAACAGAGCTGCACAAATTTAATATATTGAAACTAATGAAATAATGATTATTGATATCAAAATTACTCATTTTAACTTATTGAAATTCAGTTCAATGCTCAGACTTTATTATAATTATCTGCACAGTACACCACCAGAATTTTTTCTAAATTCTCCACAGTTAACCTTTGCCTTTTGTCACTGAGAATCATTTTGAAAGCAGAAAAACTTCTTTCAACCGAAACTGATGTGAGAGGCGCAAATTTTAAATTAGGTACAATAGAAACATCAATACTTACTGGAACATTTACACTTTCCCCCGATATCACTCTTGATACTTTTTCCAACAATGAAAATCCTACATTCTTATTTAATACGTTGTCCCACTTATTTTTAACTTTTTCCCAGTTTCGCCCAAAACAGAATGTATGTTCACTTGAGCTTCCTTTACTATTGCTATTTGGCTACAAAGAGATTGTTTTTCACGTTCTAATAGTTCAATACTTGCAGGTATGAAAGAAAAGTTTGATGTTATGTGGGCAATATCGTTTTTCACTCGTGAGTCATTCAGACAATCTTTCACTGCTTTCACACACGCTGCACTATCAGTTTCAGGTAATTTATCAATAACTGTGACCACTTCTTTAAAATACTTAGAATAATACACCACTGACTGAATCCAGGTTCCCCATCGTGTAACAGTGGGATATCTGGAAAGTTCTCTCTGAATATTGAAATCCTGGATGGGGCTTTACAAAAACATTTTTTTGTGTTAGAAATAAACGAATTGACAAGAGGAAATTCATTCCGGATTGTTTCAGAAACCTTGTGAAGGCCATGTGCTAGACAGGTTACATGCGTGAGGTTAGGATAAAATGTTTTAAGAAGTGGAGCTGCAGCAACCATGTATGAGGCAGCATCAGTACAAAACAACAGAACTTTAGAATCGTCTATGTTACCTGAGTATAAAGACTGTAGGCCTTTTTTTACAAAATAAGCAATGGCTTGGCTGTTCACTTTCGAAAGTTCCTTAACACATTCGAGGTGTGGAATCGAAGGTCCATCAGGACCAAGTTTTCCTACTACCATATTTGCTATATTCCTATTCATAGGATCTGAGGTTTCATCCACAGAGACCCATATGTAAGAATCACCTATATCCTCCCGAATGGAAGCTAAAGTTTCATTGTATATTCTGTCTAAGTAATTTTTTCTTAGGGTAGACTCAGATGGGATATTTTGTTTGCAGTATTTTTGTAAAAACTGTCTTAAAACCGGATTTTCAATTGCATTCCAGGGAATGTTAGCAGCAACAAACGCTCTGGTTAAATCAGCATAGAAATTGCTGCTGAGATTGGATGAAGTAGGCTGTGTTAGTAAAGTTTGTTGCAGTTGATTTTTCTGCTGAGCTTCAGCCTAATGAGCCGCTCCTTGCACATGCTGCTTTAGGTGACACTTCTTTTCTTGCGAAATCTAAAAATGTAAAGTAAACTGAATTAAAATAAAATCCTAATTGTTGTATTGCCGTATTTCTATCACAAAGTTAGTGGGTTCGAACAATCAAAATTTTAATGACCTGCAAATACTTTAACTGTCGGAATTTAAAAGGTTAAAGTGTAGTGGTCTTAAAAAGAATTATACCTCAGGATAGCTCAGTCAATGTATAAATATTATAGGCCTACTCATTAAAATTAATAGAATTTATAATTTCAACTATTGTTACATACCTGTTTGCTACAAATCTTGCAGAATATTATTTTTCCATCATAAGTGAATTCTGAATATTCTGTTAGCCATTGCCGGATCAATGTAAATTTTGCACTTATATTTTTCGGCATTATCGCGTTAAACTTCACAGGAAAACGTCCTACCGCTCAAAACTTCTCAACACAAATAAGGTGAGGGAAAGAGCAACTGTTAACGAGCATTCAAATGAACCGTTGTTATTGAGATTCAATTGGACAAAAATACAAAGTTCCACTTATTGTTGCATTTCCTGGTAGTGTTAACACTAGGAGGGCCATTCTTTTAAATATTTTGTAACGGTTTACCCTACTAATTCGCAGTTTTACGACTTTTCATAAATATTTCAAAAACACTCTTTCTCCAAAAATTGTGATTTTATGACACTCTGAAGGGCAGTACAGCTAATTGGTTTCAGACCGAAAACAGTCATTTTTATAGTATAGTATAGTATATCTCTGAATCGGTAGCAGCACATGTTGTGATTGTTGCCTGCTTCAAAACTAAGGTTGGTTCTGTGTCGGCATTTATGTCTCCAAACATGTTAAATTCGGTGAAATCTATTGCGAGTGTCGTGAGATTCAAAACATTTTGTTTCCTTTATCAATGGTTTCATGGCCGGTGTGAAGCAAACTTTCCACTTTTTAAATGCCTTAAATTTCGCAGTGAGTGCATGTATAAATTATAAAAAGTAAGAGTAAAATGCGAAACTTTACAGTGAGTTAGGCATTTTTAGGCGAATATTAACAAATTAGGCTCTAATAACCGTTTTAGGGCATTTCAGGGCACTATAAAACTCTTTGAATACCTTTCAATTTCCATGAAACACAAATATTAATAATTATTTTTACTTTTCTCCTAAAGAAACAAAATAGGCATTTGCCCTAGAATCCGATGTCTGGTGATGAATGAGGCCGATTCAATCTTTTCAGGTCCAGAATGCAAAGTGAGGTGGGTTTCATTAAGGGATCAGTTTAGAAAGACATTAAAAAGGAGGAAGACTAAGAGTGGACAGGCAACCAACACCGAAAAAAAATGGAAATATGAAGATTATATGTTATTTCTGATCCCGTTTATCAAAGAAAGAGAAACTATAGGAAACGTTGAACCTCAAGGCAGTGCCGATTCGAACAATCAAGGAGAAGAAGAAAGTTTGAACAATGATACAAATAAAGAGACTGCAGATATTGCTGCTTCACATCCACAGGACTTAAGAAAATCAGTACTGCCAGAACAAAGAACACTGATCCTCTAGTTACAGGGTCACAAAGGCGTCCAAAGAAAAAGGTGCAGGAGAAGGAAACAGCGTCATCTCTCGTTATGAAATATTTATTAGAAAACAATGAAAAATAAAAGCAATTGACGTCTACCTGCAGTGCGGACCCAACAGATGCATTTTTCAACGGCATAGCTGCCACAGTGAAACAATTTTCACTATTAAGACAAAATCTGGCAAAATCAAAAATTTTCAATAGGATTTCTAATCTTGAATACGAAGAAATTCAAGAAAGCATGTTCCAGTCCCAAAACAATGAGCAGCCTTCGATTTCTTCAGCACCACCAGCTCACTATCAGCATCCCGTGCTACAACACAATCAGCTGCAAACAGATAGGGTTACTTATCGGACGACCTCAACTACGTCACATGATCTGACAACTATGCAAACACCGTCGCCTACACCATCACACGTGTCAGGAATATCATCAGTTCAAACCTACTATTAACAATTTTCCCCTGTGGAATAATTAACGTTTTCCTGTGAGTGATTTTATGCAAGGAATGACAAACAATAATTAGTTTTAATTGACATAATTGCTTTTCCATTTCATTGTTTGGACTACAATCTAGAAGATCGTTCATGCGCTGTTTGTTATGAATCCTTGCAGTACATAATTAAATATAGTGTTAATAAATTATCACCGAAATATTTCAGCTCTCAAATTAAATGTTCATATTTTCATATGCTTTCCTGAGTATTTGAAATACAAATATATTTTAGTGATTTCTTGAAAGTATTTTGTTTTTGTACTTAATACAATACCATTTGATGTATTTTTTATTTCTATTTAAAACAATAGGATGTGAGTACTTTTCCCATCCCTGGATCGCGCAGACACCGCTGTTAGGGCCCCCACTCATGTTGAGATCTGTATCGATACATATATCTAAGTTCTGTATCGAGTATCATGTGTCACATACATAGGCCTATATTGTGCATTTTGAGTTTGTGTTGAGAAATGATAACCTTTCGACCATCGATTGCAAGAAGAGTAATGTTTTACCTTCTTTATGACACAACATGACAAATACGTAATCTTCTATGACATAATGCAATATTGACTGCGTCACTGTTTATTTATGCTGAACTCTCAAAATGTTGTGACTACAGACAATTCACATAGCAAACTGATTTAACTATGAGCTTTAAAATCGAAGGCATTGAAGAAGGTATATTTCAGTGAGGGAGTCAGATATCTAATATTTTTTTTTTTATTTCAAGCAATTATTCTTTTCTGTACACAATTTATAAATTTTAGGATTGTAACTGCTCTATAAATTGCTAAAAAATATAATTACAAACATAAACTATTTCAACAAAATACCATGCTCTTTTTTAGCAGCATCAGCTCTTTACATAGAATCTTATAATAAAAGAGTGGATCAAAACAGAATCGACAGGACAGAATTATCAGTGTTCTGTATGGACGAAAGAGCCAGAAAACAGAAGAATTCAAGAAAACGGTATAAAGAAGATGATAAAACTGGTTATGGAAACATTAGGACATGTCAGTTGAAACAGTAAGTGAATTATCAAATTCAATTTTCTCGATTATGAACTTTTCAATATCAAGGTGCACATTACTCCCAAAGTATACTTGTCTAAGAGATGAAATTTTCAGAAAATATTTATAAGACAAAATTGGATAATTTGAACAAGATTAGTATATTGAAAGTTTTACTCAATAAATGTATATACACAGAGAGTTTTACTATTTTTTTACAAAAATTAAAATACTCGTATATACAGGATCATTCAAAAGGGTTTTGTGAACTGCTAGGTCGTGAAAGATGTGGAAATTTATAACATAAAATAGTCACAATTTCTTAAGTACAGCATCGTCTCAAAGATACATTATTTTGAATTGCAATTTGAAACACAAGTTCTTTTTATTTCACTGTTTACTTTGATTTTCGGTTCGATTTGTACTCAGTATAATAAAACCTGACAACATAAAAATTTTGGATGAAGAAAAAACAGTACATCAAAATTCCATTAACAGTATCCAACTATTATAGCCTACGGCGTAGTTTAGGTGGTAGGCGCGTTTGTCTACTGATTCGAAGCAGCGTTCAGGCGTGAGTTCAATTACCGCTTGGAGTATCCTACCTGCTTGGATTTTTTCGATGATTTTTGCCATCTGTAAGGCGAATGTTAGGTTACCACATGGAGAATCCTCGGTCTCACCTCACCAATTCAATCGGCGCTAAATAACCTAGTAGTCCATACAGTGTCGTTAATAACAAACTGAAAAGTCGTATATTAATTTTGGATTTGTTTTTGTATTTTATTTATTTACTAATAATTGTAACATAAAATATAATATATACAGAAAAATCTTTAGCTCACCCCTGAAAGAGTAGAACTCGTGCTCAGGGGCGAAATTCTGAATTGAAATTAAGAAGTATATAGTACAATTTGTCTTATGTCTACTACACAATAAGAATATATAAATTTAAATTTACAAATTTTCATTTTTTATAAAATCCGTGCACAACTTTTTAAATTTAATACTAGAATTATTAGAATTGACAAGATTAGAATATTTATATATTAATATGATATATATTCTTTGGTCTAAATTACTACTATGATTAAATACTGTAGCAGAGTTGCGTTTTGGTTCAAACAATGTTAAAGAATTAATACTTTGTTTCATAACTATGAGAATACAATTCAAAATTACGTCGATTTTTATGTAGGAATTTTATTAATACAATATAATAAATTTGTCTCGTTTGAAGAACATTAAAGTCTTTAAACAATTTTTGAGATGCAAAATCAGTAGGTTTATGAAGACATATTTTAATTATTTTCTTCTGTAATAAATAAAGTGGATTAAAATTGGATTTAAATAAGCTACCCCATCCTATATTTCCATGTCATAATTATTGATTGAAATAAAGTGGATTAAAATTGGTTTTAAATAAGCTACCCCATCATATAATTCCATACATAATTACCGATTGAAATAAAATTAAGTAGGCCTATATTGTGCGTAATAAACTTATTGACAAATAATTCCTCAATAAAACAATATAATATATTATTTTACCTAATTTAATCCAAAGGTAATTAATGTGTTGGTTTCATTTTAAATGATTGTAAAAAAATTATGCCTAAATAGTTAACTTCTGAGGACTCCTTAATATAATCGGACATTTAGATTGTATAAGGCAACAATTAGAGTGTAATTTAATTCTTAATATAGATGTAGGAGGTTTGTTACATTTTTCAGATAATGAGAATGGAACAATTATGGTTTTATTTTCGTTGATAGAAAGATAATATTTAGCGATGAATTTCATCTGAAAGAGTAACTGCAAACTCAGACGATGACTTCACTTACTTTCCCAAAATGGGCATGGTGTTATTGGGTAATCGGTTAATGGCTGTTATGACATTCTGAAAATCCATTACTTGCAGAAAATAGAATATCTGCCTGGCATGACTGGTAGCGGTCTGCTCCCTGACAGGAAGGACGCATTTGTTTCCCGCAACACTACAAGAGCTGAATGCTTCGAAAGTTACGCAACGCTTTCTATTCGTCATCTGTCTGAATGATGTAAACTGTGCTTAAGTTCTGACACCTGTGCATTGTTCCAGAATCCTATTTCTGTCTGCCCATCTGTCTGGTAATGTTACTTTAGTTTGATTTATAGTTCTGTCTCCTTAATACTAAACAGCTAATTTCTATCCTTGATATTATTTCGCTGCTTGTTCTTGTTCTTCGAGAATTAGGTCTATTGCCACCGACTGCAGGTTTCGGCCATATCTTTTAACTCTTATTTTTGTACAGAATGTTCTTCCATTCTTGATAAGTCTTCATATCAGTTTAAATGTTTTGTTCATTTTTCTGTTAGAAAAAAAAGCTTTAAGTTTCGCCCTTATTTCCGTACCAACAAGAGAGCTATTTGACTGCATCCGTGTTGGTCAGCATGCTGGCTTCCAGACCAGGAGGTCCCGGGTTCGATTCCCGGGCTCAGCGCTCGGTGAATTTTTCTTGAAGAAGAAGAATTCTCTGGGTGTCTAGAATCTGGAAATTTGTATGAATGTGAGTGATTGTGAGTGTGCCGGGTTAATATTCATTAACCAATCAACACAAATTAAAAATACATCAGGACTGTCGCTGGGCAGTAACCTGAACACACGTTTCAGCGCCACATTGTTGACATGTAACTCCATGTGTTAGCACAACCATAAAGCATCTAATAGATGCTATAGAGTTACCAACAAAAAGAAAAGCTATAAATCCCATCTCTGCGGTATTAATTTTGATTTTCCTGATCTAGTCAATATGCCATTTTCCATTCTCTATGTCAAAGACTCTGTGACCGTTTCACAAAAATTTTAAGTACAGTATATGATTTAGTTTTATTACATAAAATTTCTTGTTCATGTAGTCATTTCATTATCATGTAAATCGTGTTTATTTATCACTTAACACCAATATGTATTCCTTCCAATGTGTTGTCTTTTTATTACTTTTTATTATTAGTGTATTACATTTTTATTGTGTATATTTTATTCAATTCGGTTTCTGGTTTAATTATGTGAATCCTACTTTCTTGTAATTTAATACTAATATGTATTCCAATGTGTTTATTTTTGTTTATTTTCATTTTTACTGTGCACATTTTTTATTGAATTACCGGCTTCTGTTTTTATGTGATTCGTATTTATTCTTACAACATTAATATGTATTCCACTATGTTTATTTTTATTTTATGAAGTAAAATTTTTATGTAACTACCTCTTTTGATCTCATTATGTACCTAAATTGTATCAGTACGCAATTACTTAAATCCGATCCAGTTGTGTATTCAACTGTGTAAGCAAGTTTTAATCCTGGTTGAGTATAAGAGAAGACCTTACGACCTTAACTCTGCCAGGTTAAATAAAGCTATTATTATTATTATTATTATTATTATTATTATTATTATTACTATTATTATTATTATTATACCTCTTATAAACTGATAATTTGTCTTATCTTAAATGATGTCTGTCTCTTCAGTGTACCAAACATTAGAGCACAATTAATTGAAGTCGAATATTACTTTACTACTCGTATTACATTATTAAAATGATATTTTATAAATAACATTAATTCCATTAGTAAGTCGTTATTTTTCCGCATCTGTGGCTGAAGTGTTAGAGATGTGGTCTTCGATCCAGACGGCCCGTGTCCGATGCCCAGTCCGATGTAATGGAATTTGTGGTGGACAAAGCAGATGTTGCCACCTGTACTTTGGATTTGGTCCTAAATTTTCAGAGTTAATTTAAACTCAGTTTTTTGCTTCCCTTGTAAAATTTTCTTTTTGGGGGTTAGCAGGTTTACACTCTAAGCCGATGATATTGAGAACGAGTGTCCAGATAATGAATAGAAGACAGTAAATTGAAAATTACTGAGAGATAATTTGGAGAAGTGTGCAGTATTCTGTACAGAAATACTGATGAGTGCATCTATCTATGGTCCTGTAATCTTAACCACTGGAGAATTACAAGAAAGGAAATAATTTGGTCATATTTATACTGGTGTTGTATCTGACATGAATGGAGATATGAACACTTTGTAATCTTTGGGCTAAATCATAATTTATGTCAGTAATATGTCACAGTAACCAAAATGGAGCATCATCAGCATTTGTACTAGAGTTCTTTTTAAATGAGAAGGGAGGAAATTTTTCAAGCGATTTATTGAGTGTAGAATAGAGAGGACTGTTTTGTATCTATATGTGTGACTTGGACATTCACTTCATGTTTTCGTCTATATACACCTATGTTTAGTAGAAAAACTAAATGGAATTTAATTTTAAAGGGTTTACAGGAAAGGAATATAACATTCGTAGCAAGAGCTGATGTCCCATTAAGATTGCCTGCGACTTATTTGGATTTAAACATAAGTCAAATTGTTTAGACCAAATAGTTGTTGAGTCCAAATCTAAGTCCAGTGCTTTCTGTGATGTTGTTTGGAGTTTCTAGTCGCGTATATGCGTATATATCGGCATCGTCAACGTAGAGCGTGTACTTACTACATATCAAATAGACGGAACCCCAACACGGAGCTTTGGGATACTCCCGCCCTAATGATCCATCATGAAACATAACAGTTATTGGAAACCACACATTATTCCCTTCATAAGCAGCAAAGAGAACAAAATGATTAACAGTATTCATTCATGAGATTGCAATATTCATAACGTTTTTGCAACTGAATACTTTATCTTTGACGAAACATTGTGAAGGAACCTTTGTCCCCATTTTGTATTTTTATTACCATAACAACAACGATTAAAGGAATTCTGTCTCCTCATTTCCTCTCATCTTATCAAACTTGTGATCATAAGTCTGCAGTTCCCGCATTTCAGTGTGTATGCGCGGAGCTTTCACTGCTAACGTCCCACGTGTGCAATTATTTTTCTCGTTAACAAGGTTTCATTAAAAGTTGTAATTATAAATTAACTTCAACCACCTTCCACAGATACGACACTCACAAGGACGCGAAACAATTCTGAGTAGTGAGTGGGGTCATTATATAAGGTAGTTAATAACGACAGACACGATTTCGAGAGGATTTACAATAATTACTATCGATTGTAACTAGTAGATATCATTATAAGCTAACACTATTCAAGTGTGCCAAAGGCATCCTAAAGAACTTAATGTTTCATAGCAATGGAACGTATTGTGAAACATTTATCTAAGAGTTTAAAATAAAATGTTAATTTGTCTGTAAGTTTGTTTCACACGCAGGTATTTTAAGGTTATAGTTTAATACAGTACCTTCCAGTATAAACTTGAAATTAAAATAATGATCATAATCTACTGGAGATACACTGGAATTACACAAATTGGCTGAGAATCAAAATGATAAACTTGTTGTTTAAAGACTGAATTTCCATGATTTATTTTGTGTTATATGTTAAAACCCGAAATCCAACGAAACCAGATTCAACTAGTAAAAAAGTAGTTTTAAAAATGTAATTAGGTAGATAGGTAGATAGGTAGGTAAATAGATGGATGGATGGATGGATGGATGGATGGATGGATGGATGGATGGATGGATGGATGGATGAATGGGCGGGCGGACGGACGGACGGACGGGCAGATAGAAAGCGAATTTTCGTGAGATCTAAAATCAATGACAGACTAGGTTTGGTTTTTTTAGGTTTTTAGTTTTTCTTAGACGTTTACCAAACAAAAACTTAAAACCAAATCTAACCTATCATTGATTCTAGATCTTACGAAAACTCGCTTTCTACCTACATTTGCTGAAACTATGTTTTTACTACTTGAAACTAGTTTTGATGGATTTCGGGTTTTAACGGTAACACACACAACTTTAAATTAGATGCAATGTCAAAAGTCTCTGTTAAAATTTACTATGTATTGATACAAAATCAATTATGGGGAATACAACCTATATATCAACCCCTTTTACAATCTATGGGGAACCATTATCTCCTGGTCTAGTTGCCTCATGAAGTGTGCAATGTTGGTATCACTTGTGAGATTCAGACCTGTCTTCGGATAGTTGACTAAACTACAATCTATTCATAACTAAAAAAAAAGAAAATAATAATAATTTAGAGTTAAATTATTATTACAAACTGTATAATTATAATGTGTAATATTTAAGAATAACGTAATAGATATTTAGAATGGAAAATTTCAAGATATCTTTTTTGGATAAATAATGATTTGGGATTTGTTAACATTTCGATGATAAGTAAAATAGAATCGTAATTACAAGAAGTGAAATATATGATCACTCGGTTAGTACATGTAGTCTGCTGCATAGCAGCCCTAGCTTATAGATGCTCTACAATTCGGTACTGTTTATTCTGGCAAATTGTTTTTATTTGAATATCCCTTGAAAGATGACATGCATATCTCTGTTATTTTTTTCTCTAACCCGTTGTTATGAAACATGATGAAACATGATTCCTATGATTTTAAATTCCCGCAAGAAGCGAAGTATCACATTTTGCCTTGGAGGCACAGAATTACCATTTCACAAGTGTTTGTAATTTATTTAATTTTATACAAGGCTGAGTCAAAAAGTAACCTTAATATATAAATAAAAAATCAGACTCACATAGTAGATCCTACTATACACATAGGCCTAATTATAACATCTGTATAACAGGAACACTAACATTGAACGTAATCAGGACTATGTTGAAAAGTGATTGTTTGTAGTCTTATTGTACATATTCCATTAATAAAACAATTAAGATTATTTTTGACTCTCGTATATGTGTTCCGATCCCTGCTGCACATATGCTAAAATAATACGTGAATAATTTTCAGGGTTGTCGCTAGTGTACAAATTAAATTAAATTTGAATAATTTCAAGGGCAAAAATTGTTCCGGAGCCGGGTATCGATCCCGGGACCTCTGGTTGAACGTACCAGCGCTCTACCACTGAGTTACCCGGGAACTCCACCCGACACCGTCTCAACTTTTCCCTTTTTATATCCACACAACTCGAGTGGGCTTACGAAACGCCAGAGACCCACAACGAGTGCACACAATCTCTGTGTGACTTGGAATTGTGGTTTTCTGTTAACGTACACAGGACTGAAAGACTAGATTTGCATAATAATACGTTACTGTGTACGTTAACAGAAAACCACAATTCCAAGTCACACAGAGATTGTGTGCACTCGTTGTGGGTCTCTGGCGTTTCGTCAGCCCACGCGAGTTGTGTGGATATAAAAAGGGAAAAGTTGAGACGGTGTCGGGTGGAGTTCCCGGGTAGCTCAGTGGTAGAGCGCTGGTACGTTCAACCAGAGGTCCCGGGATCGATACCCGGCCCCGGAACAATTTTTCCCTTGAAAGTATTCAAATCTGCTTTACAGGGAGCTTCACCTGAAAGACTAGATTTGCATAAATTAAATTTGTTAAGCAAATGAGAAAAAAGAAAGAGATTTTAATTATATCTATAGGGCAGACGATACCCCAAAACACTGGTCTGGTAGTCAACGGCGATGTCAGTCTATTCCTCCTGCCAGATACGACTTCGATCAATTACGTTAATGTGAAAGTTATTACAACGCTCGTACGTAGGCAACACAACTAACTGCGGCGTCAGGTGGCTTGCATAAGTTTAGGTGTAATACATTTCCTTGTTTCACTGCAATCGCATATAAAATTGTTTCAGTTAATGTCGCAGATATGTCAAGCTGGATGGTACTTCTGGAATATATTCCGAATGAGAACGCAATTAAACACCACATAAGCGCCGACGCAATTGTCAGATCCGCCTACCTGCTCTAACAGGAGGGCTCTCGTCCTCTACAACCATGCGCGGTGTCGCGAATGCACGTCTCCGCCCATCTTGCTACGCCCAGCAACTAACAGCGAAATATCTTTAAAACAGAAAACGTGGGTCGTAACTCGTCGCGAAGGGAAATAAGGAGTGTTGGCTCCTTATTCACAAGTCTTTAGTTCGACCAAAGATGGACTTCAGAGTATTTTCTGAAATAGGTAATCGGTCCAATTTAGGCTCGAACTCATGCCCGAGTATAGCTTTTCGCCCGCTACTCCGTAGATCACGCCGGTGACTAAATACGGAAACTGATTTATCAGACAACGGTAAAATATTATCAAGTGATTTAACCCACCGCTGCTAACATGAATATTACAGCATTCGTTGATAACAGAGGTTGCATGCCACCCCAGGCATTTGACATTCAATTAAACTAATACTACAGATGTGTTCATTTATGAAACAATTTTCAGCAGATAACAGTTCCGCCAAGTCAACAACAAGAGAGTTATGCAATTTCCCGACAATGTTGTTGTCATCGGGTAGGCGACATTATTATCTGTTCTCTTATCTGTTATTGTTGCATTTACCCGATTCACATTAATCCGGCGTTCTTGTTGGGACACCCCTTATACTGGGTGTTCAGTTCAAAATGTGTCACGGCTCGCTGTATGCCGTCATGTGGCTAGCCGATGAGCCTAGAGAATTCAATCTTCCTACACTTCCGCAGAGGTGTATAACCTAAGAGGCAGAGAAGTTGCCTAGCAAGTACGGCGTTCATTCTGAAGAGTACGTACCGATACGTACGGTAACGCCGGTAGTGGCAGGAATGTGAACTGTTTGGAAATACGTACTGTCGGGATATGGGGAGAGGGTTAAGACGATTACTTACGTATTTGTTGTCAACAACCAGCATTCGAACACAGCAACAGGAAGGTCTCTTTGTTCAAGTCATAAACCGCTAGAGAAAGTGAGTGGAGTGAGTAGTTTCCGCACAAGACCAAAAACCAGCCTATTCCTTCTGCCTTTACTATAACTTCGACGGTCAACATGGACACGGAGCATTTGATTTGTGTTGTGGAATGTTACCGTACGCAACCGATGATAACAAATACCCTGCGTACGACTTGCCGGCGCAAAACACAGTTCGAAAGAGGTTATGGTAGCACACAGACCGTACAGACCGTCATCTGTTGCCACGACGTTCAAGTTATACCGTACACGTTCTCAAGTTCAGATTGAAGAACGCCTTAAATAATAAGCAACTTCTCTAACATATAAGCTGAAACTCGCTTCAAATCGGTGACCCAACAACAGTGACGTCATGACACACTTTGAAATGAACACCCTGTATAATATATTATAAAGCCACCGGCGTAGCTCGGTCGGTTAAGGCGCTTGCCTGCCGATCCAGAGTTGCGCTCGGGCGCGGATTCGATTTCATTTTGGGCTGACTACCTGGTTGGGTTTTTCCGAGATTTTCCCCAACTGTAAGGCAAATGTCAGGTAATCTATGGCGAATCCTCGGCCTCATCCTGCCAAATATTATCATGCTATCACCAATCCCATCAACGCTAAATAACCTCGTAATTGATACAGCATCGTTAAGTAACGAAGTAAAAAAAAGTAATATATTATATCACTGATGAAATGGATTGTAGCCACCCGTGTAGCTCAGGCGGTAGAGCTTCCTGCTTATTCGGAGCTGCGCTCGGGCGTGGGTTCGATTTCCACTTGGGCTGATTATCTGGTTTGATTTTTCCGAGGTTTTCCCTAACCGTAAGACAATGTCAGGTAATCTATGGCGAATCCTCGGCCACATTTCGCCAAATACCGTCTTGCAATCATCAGTTCCATCGACGCTAAATAATTCAGTAGTTGGTACAGAGTCGTTAAATAACAAAGTAAAAGAAATTGGACTTTAATATTATTTATAACACCAGAACCATTGTAGTGTAGGACATAGGAGTGAAGGCAGATAACGAACAAAAGCAATTTTCTCACTATCAAGGACAGTTAATTTGTGTATTTTCATAATACAGTAAATTCTAAATTAATATTTCGAGGTTTATGTATTGAATAAGAGTAAACTAAAAAAAAAGGGGAAGAACACAATGAAGCGTAATATAATAACAGTGCCCGTGAAGATCCTCAGTAGCTTGGACGCTGGCGTTGCGTGTGGCGAAGAATGCCAAGAGAGAAACCGCCATCTGGTGAGTGACACAAGAATTCTCAAGTCTGGACATTTGTCCAAGTCCTGATAGATGGCACTGCTAATAAGATAAGCTAAATCTCTGGAAAGTGAGCAATATCTCTCACAGGCAATTATAGAGACTGGAACAGCTTTCGTTAGCACTCGTAAGTACTGTGTATGCATTTCGATCATGCGCATGTGTATATTATATTCAGTGATGTTTGGTCAGAACATAATGACTCCGAAAAAGCGGTTTTGTGATAAAGCATTTTTATTTTTTACTTTTCCTTAAAAAATCAGAAGTATAGTTTACATACAAATGTGAATGAAAATATCATAGATTAAGACACTGTTTAATAAATTACATGCACATGCTTATGCTTTTCTATAGTTTCTAAGTAGCCTACCGATAAGTGTAGATAGCAGGAAATTACCATTTTGGAGTCATGTTATGACCAAACACCACAGATATGGGAATTTGGATTCGGTTATCATATCAACTTATGGAGGAGGAAGCGTTAATAAATAATTGAAATGACAATTTTATATTAATTTGAAACAATTTTTCATTTTCTTGTATTTTCATTGCCTTTGCGAACTGTATTCAGTTCCCGAAAACTTAAAGTGTATCATCTTCATCTTCATCTTCATCTTCACTTCATCATCATCATCATCATCATCTTCATCATCATCATCATCATCATCATCATCATCATACTAATGCTGCAGCAATTACATTTTGACATGCGAACGTTTCTGAGATTTTCCTGTAGTCTGCTGTACATATCTTCTAATTTGATCGTATTTCCAACATTTTTATAGTAATTTAGTGCTGTTAATCCTCACTTTATGATATCTTGTGTAACTTTTCCAGTTTTATTATATTTCTGAAACGTAATGTAGAATACTTCATCCAGGCTATGTGACGCATTCGTTCACGTTCATGATAGGGCCTACCTACCTATTTTATTTGTTTAATACTAGCATAAAATTATATTTAATATTTATATGTGTGTACTATATAGGCAATTTATACGTGTTTAATTTGTTTCTTATATTATATCGCTTATAATTTCTAGCGAATTTTCACTTCATTTTTTTGTAATTTCTTTTATTTCTCTCATTATGCAATATTCACTTCTGAAAATATTACCCTGATATAGGCCTGATCTTATAAAAGTTTAAAATTAATTATTTTCTTGTAACGGTGCAATTCATATGAATCAATTTTTAACGTTTACTTTTACATCTGGTGGATGCGGGTGGCTACAAGGTCTAAGGCGCGCTCCCCTAAGGCGCAATTCACACAGAGAAGACGTAGACAGTACGTGGCTCGGACGTCGGGCGGAGACACGACGCGGATATGACGTGAGCAAAGCATACTGAAGAGTCAAAAAACCTTGCGACACTTGTGCGTCGCACAGCTTTCGTAATGTCTTCTTCAGATGATGAGGATGCCCTGGCTCTCGTACAATTTGGTAATATTAAAAAACACTGATAACATTTTGTGTGCACCCTTAGTGGTTTGAAAAAAGAAAGAATGTATGTCATATCTTATTTAATTCGTTTTATTTGGCCCGGGTTCGAATGCCGGTCGGGGCAAGTTATCTGGTTTAGTTTTTTCCCGGTGTTTTCCCTCAATACGAGCAAATGTTGGGTAACTTTCAGTGCTGGACCCCGGACTCATTTCACTAGCATTGTCACGTTCATATCATTCAGACGCTAAATAACCTGAGATGTTGATACAGCGTCGTAAAATAACCTAATAATTATTTTATTTGTTTTATTTATTTATTTATGCAAGTTTATTTATTTATTTATGCATGCATGTATTCATTCATTCATTCATTCATTCATTCATTCATTCATTCATTTATTTATGCACTTATTTATGCATGCATTAATTTATTTTTTATTCTGGTAGAGTTAGGGCCATGGGACCTTCTTTTCCACACTACCAGAATTGAAATATAGCATATACATTGAAACAATAAAACGTAGTGATATTTATGTATAAAATCGTTACCATGCACATTAAGGAGCTTACATACTATAAAATGAAATATTGATTGAACATGATACATAATTATTTACAATTTATATCCTATTGCCACTTTATAATAGGCCTAAATGACAATTTATACAAATACATAGAACAACCTATTAAATTCGGCTAACACTCACAAATCAGTTCCATGTAAAAGTATGTAATTTTAATTCTTAATTTAAATTGATTAACTGTTCGGCAATCCCTGACATGACGAGGTAAAGAGTTCCATAAGGGACAAACTGATATGGAGAAAGGGAATGAATAGAAAGAGGTACGGTGACGAGGAATAGATAATAAAGTCTTATGATGATTCCGCAAAGTTGTAAGATATTCAAAACGAGTTCTCAGATATTTTGGAGTAGAAGATGTGATGAAAGAATTGAACATGTATCCCGACCGTTTCCAGAATTTTTATATAATGTCCCATCAATGTTTCTATACCATATTAGTGGTTAGAGCGTCTCGCCGCGAAACCAGGTGGCCCGGGTTCGATCCCTGGTCGGAGAAATTTACGTGGTTGAGTTTTTTTACGGGATTTTCCCTCACCCCAATATGAGCAAATGCTGGGTAACTATCGGTGCTGGACCCCGGACTCATTTCACCGGTATTATCACCTTCATCTCATTCAGACACTAAATAACCTAAAAAAGTATAAAGCTTCGTAAAATAACCTACGAAAATAAAAAATGAAATATACAATATTACACCATCTCTTCACAAATTGAATATCAAATTCAAAATCGGCGCGAATTTTCTTTCACAATCAGACGCCACGTGTCGCTTTGAAGGGCCACTCGTGACTCGAAAGAGGCGAAGCGCTGACTTCGAAGTGGCGTGCCCCCATCCTGTCCTCTCTGTGTGCTTTGATACATTTGTTTACATGGGAGAGACTCGAAAAGTCATCATATCTCCGCCCCACGTCCGAGCCATGTCTTCTCTGTGTGAATTGCGCCTTAGATTGCGCGGTCCGAAGGTTCTTGTGTTTGAATCCCGTCTCGGGCATGGAAAATGTTTTTGGTTAATGTTCGTCCTATGTGTACCTCTGTTGAGTTCCCTACGCTCTGCTGACTGAGGCCCACGTTTGTGTCGGAGTTGTGTGTATGATGCATAGAATTGTCCCTTCTTCTACCTACAGGAATTGGTGTGTATGTCCTACAACAGGAAGAGGTCAAACGAAAACTATGCAGTTTTTATATACATAATGTAACTTCTAAATATCTTAGTGGAAATAATATTTTAATTTATTTTTAATTTAACCTCTGCTTTGTATTCTAGATCCTTGTGGTCAGCCGTAGATGTCAGCCGGATGTCCCAAATTGTGGAATTAATAGTGTGAATATTTTCATACTATAATTTTATACAATTTGTTTAAACAGTACATTGCCGTTCGTGTATTATATTCATTATTTGCAACCATGACATTGTCATCAGCATATACACAAATAGGCCTACTAATTTTGTTGTAGAACTTTTGTTATTAAAATCGTATGTGTAGTAAGTTGATCACTTCACATCCTAACTAAAGTATTTCTTGTCAGAAGCAAGTATACCGCTGATAGGAATGGGAAGTAATACTTTGGAGTCATTTATCGCCAACTCCTGCCTTATCCATACTCTCACTATCATTTTTAAAGTTTTAAGATAATTCTAGGGTAAAATATTAAAGTATTTCGTGGTATACTCCATTTGTAATAATAGTTACTGTAATTATGAGATGGAAGAAAAGTAGACTATTTGGTCTTGAGGTTAAGTTATTAGGCCTGAAATTACAAGTGTGAGTTTATTAATACCTAATATAGAATGAATATAAGCCTAGAAATTTGTTCAATTGAAATTCATTTTATAAATGTGGGCCCAAGAAACTAGTTCGATTAATTATTAAAATGTGTCTCAGTGAAACATACATCAGAGTCCATGTAGGCCAGTTTCAATATGATGCTTTTCCAATTCACTGCGGGCTACTTTTTTAACTTTGCTGTAGAATATGCCACGAGAAAAGTCCAGGATAACAGAGAGGGTTTGGAATTGAACGGGTTACATCAGCTGCTTGTTTCTGCGGATGATGTGGAAATATTAGAAGAAAATCCACAAACGGTTAGGGAAAACACGGGAATTTTACTTGAAACAACTAAGGAGATAGGTTTGGAAGTAACGCCGACAAAAACAAAGTGTATGATTATGTCTCGTGACCAGAACATTGCATGAAATGGAAGTATAAGAATTACAAATTTATCCTTTGAAAAGGTGGAAAAATTCAAGTACCTTCGAGCAAGAGTAGCAAATATAAATGACATTCGCGAGGAAATTAAACGCAGAATAAATATGGAAAATGCGTTTTGTTATTCGATTGAGCAGCTTTTATCATCCAGTCTGCTGTCAAAAAATCTTAAAGTTAGAATTTTTGAAACAGTTTTATTACCGGTTTTTCTGTATGGTTGTGAAACTTGGACTCTCACTTTGAGAGAGGAACAGAGATTAAGGATGTCCTACAATAAGGTAATTAGGAAAATTTTGGGGCTAAGAGGGATGAAGTTACAGGAGAATAGAGAAAGTTACACAATGTAGAACTGCACGTATTATATTCTTCACCTAACATAATTAGGTACATTAAATCCAGACGTTTGAGACGAGCAGGGCTTATAGCACGTATGGGTGAATCCAGAAATGTATATAGAATTTTAATTGGAAGACCTGAGGGGAAAATACCTTTAGGGTGGTCAAGATGTAGATGTGGGGATAATATGAAAATAGATTTGAGGGAGTTGGGAAATGATACTAAGAACTGGATTAATCTTGCTCAGGATAGAAACCAATGGCGGGCTGATGTGAGGGCGGCAATGAACCTGCGTGTTCCTTAAAAGTCATTTGTAAGTAATTAAGTAAGTAAGGTTAATGCACAAACGGAAATTGAAAACAACACACAAAGTGGAAAAAAAGGAAAAACTCGTGGTAATTGTGAAGATTGTGTAAAAATAATTAATATTAAGGATTTTAAACTGAGTAATGTGCTCCTGTGCGTTACTTTCCAACTCCGGAGAAAACCGAATTCAAATTGCAACTATAGAAAGCGGAATTTGTGGTGGATAAAGATAGTTCACTCTATTTGTCAGGTTACTCCCGTTAATGAATTATAGTTCATTCACGTCGGCCTAAGTAGCGTAGTCGGTATAACGCTGACTTTCTGTGCTCAATGCCGTCGAGGTTCGATCCCGTCCGAGGTCGATGACATTTAAGTGTGTTTAAATGTGACAGGCTCATGTCAGTAGATTTACTGGTATGTAAAAGAACTCCTGCGGGACAAAATTCCGGCACACCGGCGACGCTCCAATGACCTCTGAATTTGCGAGCGTCATTAAATAAACCATAATTTTTAAATAGTTAATTTATAACTATAACTTTTTTAAGATCCATGCAATGAGGTTATTAATATTGATGAAAAATAATGACAGAAATATCGTTTTGTAGGAGGATATTGTAACCACATTTAGTGCTAGTTTGCTGGAAAACAGATACCGACAATGAGTCAAGATTGTGTTGATGATGTTCGAGTACGTTTAGTGAGCTCGCCAAAGAAATAATTGTGCCGATTGAGGCAGGAGACAGGCATAATCTAACGATTCCATGAAACTTATAGCCAGCTTCTTCTGTGATCGCCTAATATAAAAAAATCTGTGATCCCCCACATCACCTGACCTCATCTCTCCGTACTTCTTATGGGGTTAATTTAAGGACAAAGTATGCAAGAATAGACCGTGGTCACTTGCTGAACTCCGTCGGGCCATTGGGAATAAAATTAGCGACATTGACGAGGATACACTTCAGAGAACGTCACGGAATATAGTGCGACTAGTAGGCCTACATTATGAATGTAGGTGGAAGACATTCTGAGGAATCTCCAGCAGTTACTCTGTAATTCAGAATAGGTTGCATACGTTTTCTATTAATGGTTCAGAAGTTGTCATTAAAATTGTAAAGGTTTAAATGGATCGCTCTATATTTCTTTGGTGTTACGGGCTCTGTAAATATGCATTATTATGAAAATCTCTAAATAGATTGATTATTTATTTGCAGTATTTTTTGTAACACTTACCTCTCTAAAACTAGGTATATTTTCACTAATCTCATAATGTATTTGCAGCTGTGTACTTGTAGGAGTTCCATTGTCAAAACAAAATCAATGGCTCAATGAACTTGTAAACATTTATATGGTTAAGTACTCTTAGTTTCTTGTGGCAGCTCACGAATGGTGAGAAGATTTCTAAATTACAAGGGGAAGTGAAAAAATGATAACGCGATGAAGACAGTAGAATGAATAGCTCGATAGTTACATTCCGTTATCAAATAATTCCGATTTAATCTATAATGTTCATGTCTGAGAAACACAACGCTGTTAGGAGATTTAATATGCGCAACAAGCTTAGACTCGTCAATGATACTGCCTTTTCTTTCTTGCATTGGTCAAACCGACTGTCTCTTCTGTTAGTACTTGAAGTTTTATATTTTTGACTGTACATAATTAAGCGAAAATTGAACATTTATGTGAGACATATAGGAATGAAGTATTTAAGTTGCAGATGAGTTCTGCGTTTAGGTAATTCGTTGCATTTAGGTTGAAGAATAAGGAGAAATGATAATATAACTGGAATTATTTGCCAACTTTTTATTGTACAAAATGTTTACAAAACAAAACAAAAACCTACGTGACAAATGAAAACAAAGACAAATGAAGGCACAGTTGAATAGCAACAAATAATTATATTGTTCTTGCGATCGAGGCAACAAAACCTTAGCTGACGCATCATAACCTCACAAACGATTAATTCCAAAACTTGTGGCCACTTGAAAAGGAAAGAATGAAACAAAATATGCTAGAGTATAGTGATTCAAGTTAAGCATAAAGAAAATATAGGCGACATATAGTAAGCAGGTGAGAGATTTAAGTACATTAGAAGTAGATTAACTGCTAAAGAGAAAGAAACAGAAATTGACAAAATTTATGAAGTCAGAGAACGAAGTAAAATATCCATTAAAGTTGTGGAGCGAGAAGCGATTACAGTCGAGAAAGTCACGACTAGAAGTGAACCGTGAAATGAGTGACAGAAAATAATGGAGCAGATATATAAACTCACGCTATGCTAGAGTGTGGAAGTAAATTTTTGAATCGTGACCATGTTTACGACTTATGCTTAATGAGCTGGAGCTAATCTAGAATCCGTGATCTTTCTGAGACGCTAGAACAATCGCCAAAACAATCGCCAGAAGGACTCTGAAGATGGATGTTGACTAGTGTTATATATAAAAAGAATTCCTGTAAATCTAGAAAGAAAATAAAAAAAAATATATATAAAAATATGAGAATCAGTCATCGAAGTAAATAATACATCGGGTGATACATGAGAAGTCGAAGAATCGTATTGGTAAATAAAACAAATTAACGTTCAGTGAGCCAGTTTCCACACACCGCGATCCCAACCAGCTGACAACATTCTGTTCCGAGCCTCCTTTGTACTTGGACAGTATCGTTTCATTCCAGAGTCTTTGACAACTCACGACTGCCGCTAGGATTAGCCTTCCAAATTCAAGTTCTAATGTGACATTACCTAAAAACAACGAAACCTGCCTTAATAAAGCAAGTATTATTGCACGTGCTTCCTGCATTGAATAACGTTACCGAGGAAATATTACGACAAATTTCGATGGCAACGTAATGAAAGCTAATAGTCATTCCTAAAGATGGCAGTAGTAGATTAGTGGCATCTACCTGCCAGCAGACGGTGCTCAGAATAAACTATTAATTCCCAAGAGTGCCACCAGATGTCTCATTCCGAAGAGACTCGCCCAGATAAGTAGACTTGGCGCTCACGATGCCAAATGTTACCTAGCGGGTAGTTTCAAAGACTCCGGACACATAATACTGACAGGTTATTCGTGATGGTGATGACTGAAGCTCTCGCCGAAGTCATGGTGGCCGAAACTGCCGAAGTCGAAGCCCTCGAAGCCGTGGTGTTCTTCATGCTTGTGTTCCTCGTGCTTGGGCTCCTCGTGCTTGTGTTCCTCGTGTTTGTGTTCCTCATGCTTGATCTCGATGTGTTCGTGGTGCTTGGGCTCCTCGTGGTGGTGGTGGTGATGTTCTTCGTGCTTCTTGATGTACACGGGGACTTTCTTCTCAATGTAGACTGGGACCTTGACGGGGTAGGGCTTGGGGACTGGTACCTTCACGGGGTAGGGCTTGGGGATGTGGACGGTGTGTGGAACTGGCACTGGCACCTTGACCTCCACCTTGACGGGGTATGGCACCTTCTTCTCCACGGGATAGGGTACTTTCTTCTCCACGTACACGGGGTATGGTTTCTCCACGTGTACGGGGACGGGCTTCTCTACCTTGACCTCATAAGGTACCTTCACCGGATACGGCACCTTCTTCTCCACCTTTACGGGATATGGGTGCGGTACTGGGATTTTGATCTCCTTGTGGATGGTGATGGACTTGATGTGTGCCTCCGGGTGATGGTGCTCCTCATGATGGTGGTGGTGGCCCTCGAGGCTGAGCTCTTCGTGGTGCTCATGGTGACCGAACCCAAACCCGTGGATTCCTCGCTTCTCCGTCTTCTTCTCCTCTGCCTCTTGGGCGAAGGAGACGGCGAGGACCGCCAGTAGAGTAAAGGCCTGCACAAATGATGAAAACAAATCATAAATATTTGTTGCAGATACGAATTATCTTGATTCAGCATCGTTACCTTAAAGTAACATCAGATTAATCATTTCCGATTAAGGTTTGGTACAATGAGCGAGTGTTCACACAAGGAAACTAAATACATTTGTATATTCAATGTGATGATGATGATGATGATGACACAAGGAGATTAGAGTAGACACTATTAAAAGGTAAGCTCAAGCCTGTTGGTCACTTATCTCATTCCATTTTTCTCATAACCGTTGAAGGAGCTTAAAAGAAGAGACAAGCGGGAATTGACGCTTCAACATAAGAGAGAGAAATATCGCAAGCATGATCAACAGCATGACTGAACAGCAGCAGATTTAAAAAATCTGGGCAAAGCGAGTGATGAAAGGAGGGCGTCGCTGTCCTCTCTAGACAAGGGATTCGACTTCTTGCACAGCGCGAGTAACGACTGAGTAAATTCGCCCCGAAGCAGTCAAGGTGATACAGGAAAATGATTTTTTAGAGCTTTCATTTGGAAAATTCTAAAATTTATGTCCTGGCAAGTATGTAGATATGTAGATCCGTGACCCATTTCCATTCTTCCTCATCCAACATTTGTCTTAGGGTCTTAGGAAAACAAAACGAAATGTATAATAAACATCAAAATCCAACAAAACAGTCCACATGTGTGAAGTAACGGTTCGCGCGTCTGGACGCGAAACAGGTAGCCCGGGTTCGAATCCCGGTTGGGTCAAGTTACCTGATTGAGGTTTTTCCGGAGTTTTCCCTCAACCCAGTATGAGCGAATGCTGGGTAAATATCGGTGCTGGACTCCGGATTCATTTCACCGGCATTATCACCTTAATCTCATTCAGACGCTAAATAACATAAGATGTTGATACAGCGTCCTAAAATAACCTAGGCCTACTAAAAAACCCAACAAGACAGTCTACGATGAATGCCCAATATATTGAAATATTAGGCCTATCATGAATTACTACTGACAAGAAATTATTAATGACAAGAAAGGACCACGCCTGACATTGGATTACAACGAAAAAAAGTAAGAGGCTGCATTTTTCTTTTCGATAAACTCTCATAAAGACTTAAACAAAACAATTCTCTTGAAATATATTACCACAGACGTCTAAACTTACTATATTTGGGTAGTATATTTATAATTTAAAGTAAACCAATTCACTTGGGATGAGTTATTATGCAAATTATAAAGATTTTTTTTTCGTACATGTAATCAAATATATATATATTTTTTTAACCTTGGGGATTTAGTGAAGTGAATTTTTAATGGCAGGCAGAGTAACTATCTCATGCCCCCATGTTTTAGATTAATCAAATAAAACGAATACAATTTCTTTTATATAGGTTACCATAGAAATAGGCCTATACCTACTTGTGCAATTTTGCTACTCCAATTTTTTAGTCTCTATTTTGGATTTTTATCCTCGCTTAATAGCCTATTAATATTTTTCAGCAGTGTTCAGTTATAGTACAAGCCGGACAGCTGTAACTAATGTGCAATGACCTTATCACGGCGTGCCTCGACTCACCCCGTAGCAGACCGGCCTTGAATAACTGTAATGAAGGTTTTCTTCGTCGCCAAGGTCGGAACTCGTATATTAGCCCCTCCACCCCCACCGAGGTTTGCTTCAACCGTAGTGGTAAATCTGGAGTACTACCACAGTCTAGTATATACAGTCACGAAGCTTGAGTTGTGAGGATGCTAGGAACAATTGACTGTGCCGGTACTATTTCGCATTTTCTGTAATGAAACGATATTAGCGATCCTAGTGGTTAGCAACTATCTATGGATGCATATTTACTACGTATTGAGCTTCGTGACTGTATATACTAGACTGTGGTACTATAGTTGACATTGATCGACTATTTTGTGAGGGAATTTGCTATTTGTGATCCGTAGAAATTAAAAGCAATAGTTATATCGCCGATAGTAAAGTTTGCGTAACTCTACTACATTAGAGGAGGAAAACATGAACCATTTGCTGAGAAAGAAATAGATGTTGAAATGTTGTATAACATTTATATTATAAATAAAGTGCATTCTTTTAAAATGTCGTGTATGATTTCATTTCTCTTGTAATTTACGTACTCAAAAACATTTTTTTCTCTAAAAATAGTTTAAAATATTCGATTAAAAACTGTAATTGAGTAATCTCTTAGAACAATTTGCTGTAAACCTGTTCTCGAATTGTTACGTATTAGAAGAAGATTACCAATATTCCAAAATAGTCCAATTAAGTTATTCAAATTGGGACCCTTCACATGCATGAACTAGTGGGATCAGAGGAACACCTCATCGATATTTGTGAAACCTTATTTACATCACTTAATTGAGATATTCCATGCAAGTAACGCAGATGAATCTAGTGTTATATAAGAACGTTATGACATTTTCCATCATTTGGTTAACGAACGTATGCAACGTTTCTTTTTAGTATTGCCTGAGACTGCTAGTTTCACTATGTTGGAAGAAATTTTATTTATAATTATTTTGAAGCTTGTGTTTATAAACTTGCATCACTCTATAGAAACTTACAAGATTCTAATATTCTCTTGCATAATAGAAATGAATTTATGAGTAATATTATAAAACTAACATATTATAATCTATGTATAATCCAATTCTGAAATGGTAGCATCCACTCAGAAACCTATTTTCTTTTTCCTTAGGAACTGTCCTACTTTTTTGGGTTAGACTGGGGGTGATATGGGTGAGTATGAAGATACGTAGTTGTCGTGCTGTCAAGTTTCATCTCTTTGTTACTACCCTTACCGCAATATACTCGTATCAGTTGCTTAGCTTCCTAGTATTATATTATACTAATATAACTTTATAATTTTCAATCATTGCTCTCATAATATTTATTTCATTTCATTAAGTCTACACACTTAAAAACGAAATGAAGCTTACAATTTGAAACTACACATTAGATTTATGAAATTATGTTTTCTGTCAGATCCAGACGTTTGAGATGGGCAGAGCATGTAGCACGTATGGGCGCATACAGAAATGCATATAGAGTGTTAGTTGGGAGACCGGAGGGAAAAGACCTTTGGGGAGGCCGAGACGTAGATGGGAGGATAATATTACAATGGATTTGAAGGAGGTGGGATATGATGTTAGAGACTGGATTAATCATGCACAGGATAGGGACGGATTGCGGGCTTATTTGAGGGCGGCAATGAACCTGCGGGTTCCTTAAAAGCCATTTGTAAGTAAGTAAGTAGCTTATGTTTTCTGTCACAATTTTAAGAAACTACCTTTCAACCCTCTTCCTTTTGATACTTTTTTTGCCAGGAAAAGATGGCTACCCCTAGCCCTAACCGTCCCTTCCTGCTGGTTTACTTGTTTCCCGTAAGCGAGTACCATGAGTTTGGAGCTGACTTATACATTGCTGACTTCAGGTTTTGGGAAATACGACCATGATGACGTAACCTGTGTTCCCTAAACGTCGGAGATAGTAAATGTGAAGACTAGGTTGGTGATCCTAATTATTATTCGCAGTGCATTTTACGTGTTTAAATAGATAATAATAATAATAATAATAATAATAATAATAGTGATAAAAATAATAGGCTATCCAAGAAAACTGTCATTTTAAGTAATAATGGGTATATTATTATTATTATTATTATTATTATTATTATTATTATTATTATTATTATTATTATTGACACGAGGTTGTTGATTTAGATTTAACAGTTTCTGGAATATCAGACTTTCTCGACAACCTCACTAATTCTGCATTGCTTATTTGCCAGTCAGATTTGTTAAATTCTCACAACCTACTTTACTGACCTAGCACTCTTTGCCATTGCTGTTCCAAGTTCTGCAATATCCTCAGAACATGTTCAGCATTATAATAATAGTTTCGTATTAGACATCTGAAGACCGAAGATAGGCTTTCTGAGGAATTCCTCAGACAAACAAGAGAGAGAGAGAGAGAGAGAGAGAGAGAGAGAGAGAGAGAGAGAGAGAGAGAGAGAGAGAGAGAGAGACAAATTCTCCGACTCCTTCGTCGGGTATCGAACCCTAGGAGGCTGTCTCTAATCAGATGTCCAGCCAACTCGTCACACAGGTTCTGAATATGAATTTCTCTGCGTCGTGCAGCATCGGGTAGTGTAAGTAGTCCACGACAGATGCACCGCTAGGATCCGTGGTAATTTATGAGCCATAATATTTCAGTCCAACGGTTTTCTAATACACGTACCTCATGCTCGATCATCATGAGAGTGCACAAAGAGAACTTCGGCTTGTTTCCATGTCAAATTACGAAACACAGAGGACTGCGCATTAATGTACTTGAGATTCTTCTTAGTCTTGCTATTTCTGTCGTGAAGTAGCAACTTTTCAAAAAAGACTGAACATTAGTTAGGTCTCTCTTTCATATTTTTATCCAGTGATATTAAGAAATGTAAAGTCTTAAAAAGTAGTAAGCTTTGCTGTATATATATTTGTAAATATATATTTCGAGTGGTGGATTTTCAGTTCTGTCTCCCCCCCTAGGCACAGCAACTTTTGTCGTCTTCCCAATTTTTTTTTTTTTTTTGTAATTTTCATCCATCCATTATAATGCTTGATAAATGTTGGAATTCTAAGTTTATTTTAAGGAGAGAATTGTAACTTTAAACTTACAAAACAGACCTACCAGATTTTAAATATATTTCTCCTTGTCTTCTGTTGAGAGAACTGATCAATTATTTGAGACAATCAATTTTCTCGAAAACTTTGTCGCTCTACGCTTGTAGTCTACTTAAGCTATTGGTAAATTCGCTTCTATTACATAATAATATGTATATCAAATATAACAATGCACGACGCGAAGGCCCATGAAGTGCCAAGGCCGACAAGCCGACTTCAAGGGTGAACTATCATCCAACCAGTACGGCGATAACGTGTAGTGAACACGATGATTCCCATAGCTGTTATAACTGGTTTTCGAAGCTGGATTTCGAATGTTAGGGTGGCTGCCCAAATCTACCACAGTACTGGGTGGGCACCGGTCCCAATATGCTGGTCGAAATTTCATGAAAAACTTTCTTTCCTCACGACGAATCGAACCAACGCTCATTCCGTAACGCGAATCCATGCATGATGCCTCAGACCAGAACGCTACGGCGCAGGACGTTTATCATAATACAATATATGAGGAGCTTTTTCTTCAAAACTTAACATGTCCAATATATGAAAATACACTTCATATGCCAAAAACTTTCTTTTCTGCAATGAAAAAAATATGTTTTATGACGAAATATTAAAGATTTTTTTTTGCAATCGATTCCTATAAATTTTTATCGAATAAAAATCTTCGTTTATTAGAGAAACGCATATTTGTAGCATTTTCTAAAAATGGACATGTTAAATTTGGAAAAAAAAAAAAAAAAACTCGTCAAATTATATTGCCTAAAAGTAAAATAAAGTGATCAAATTTTAGATCGTAATAACATTTTCGTTACACATTACCATGTTAATTAATGACTATTAGGAACTTTGTGACACACTTGTAATTACAAGTTTAATATAATACATTACCAAGTGTTTGTTTTAGTAGATTTAAATAATCAGTTCAAAATAATATTGAATGAAGAGTATTATCCCAAAATTCGCTCAATCCATTTGCTATTTTTATGATTTATGCATAGCATATATATATATATATATATATATATATATATATATATATATATATATATATACACGATTATGTTTGAGACCTCTATCACATTTTAAGCTTGTTTTCTTCCGAAATAATCCTTGTCTAAAAGTTTGGGTTATTGCGTATGTCACTAAAAAAACTCACTCAGTTCGTAGACCGGCGAATAAAAAAAACTAACACAGTCCTTTCATAAAAATGGATTTAACGCGTTTTTGGATCACACTCTTCAATAGGTTCCTAAACAGTCTATTTTATAATATTCAAGATTTTTTTATGTTCATATTGATGTTATTTTTAAACTCTTCATTTTGCCAATTTAAATGTATTTGTTGTATTCCTGTATTTTTGACTCGCCAATCACCCCTCTGAGTTTCCGGCTAAATAAAGATTGATTGATTGATTGATTGATTGATTGATTGATTGATTGATTGACAAAGAAATAATCTAACAGTTACTTCACAGTTAATATGCATATAGCCCACATTCCTCCATTTTAAAGATTATTTAAGATTCTAAAATAATAAAAAGAATAAATTCGCAAAGAAATACTTTTAAATTTGCAAAAAAATACTGGATGGTGTTATGAAAGCCATTACAATTTTCCCAAACATAGCCGAAAGGTATACTAAAGTAAAGGAAGACCCATGAAGGATGGATCGAACAATAGAAACATGTTAGTGAGGCTTTGAAAAATGGCAACGCTGCCTATAATACAATAATAAACTATTGAAACATTAACATATGAAATAAAGTATCATAAAATATGTGTTCGTTTCTATATGTTGAAAGGTTTACAGTAATTGATAATCATAAAATGGCTATGATATTTGAAAAATGATAACGCTGCCTATAATAAAATAATAAACTATTAAAACATTGACATATCAAATAAAGTATCATAAAATGGCTATGATGGAAATTATTTACTCCGATATTACCAAAATGTGACAGAAAAACAAATAATTGTTGTGTATGATTTGTTTTTTGGAGTTATATAATTAGAAACAAATAAAATTGCGTAAAGAAAAAGAGCTAAATATTTTAAATTGCGGAGGTCATTATTGTAATTTATATTGGTATTTGCTTAACAGCTTAATAGTGTAAATGAGTGTTTTAATTATATCTAACAAGTGAAGAGCAGGCCGCTACTCACCAGAAGCTTCATAGCTGCTTGTGTGTGTGTCGCTAGCTGCAGCTCTGTGCTGTGATGACAATTTCGGTGAAATGCACCGCTTTTATATGAAAATCATTAAACTGGATATATGTTAAGTGGGTGCTCACTTTCGCCTTCAAATTAACTCTTGATATAAAGCTGGTCAGTGTCCTTTCTCTCTTGTTTTCATTTCTCTCTTTTGTTTCTCCCGTTTATCTCCTCTCCTTCCTTCCGTCCAACCAGTACGCATTCCTCGAGGCCATCTCTCCATCTCTTTCTCTGTCTTCAGTCGTCCGTACACTTCCTTCTACTAGAACCAGGACGAAAAATAGTTGAGAACTTGTGTTCATAAAGCGACGTCCAGTGTAATTATTGGCTGTGACAACATTTTCAGAGCTCACTTGAGTGTGGCGACGAGTTTTCTAGATTTGTGAAACGAGTCGGTTCAGCCATTCCAATCCACTACTTTTTATTTCTGTGGAGCATGTAAGGTAAAAAAAAATATAAAAAGGAATCCGAATAACTTTCAACTGCAGTTTCGTTTCGTACTTGTCTTTAATAACAAGTTCCTCCACTCGTTTCCCTGGGGGCACGACGCTAAAATCAGATCTTTATTCGCTTGGGTACTCGTCGAAATGGACACACGTATGTGAGACTTGAAATTTCTTTCATAGTACAAAATTTAGGTTGATCACACCCTAATCGTAATCAGAGTAATTGAATTCTCTGTTTTCTAAAATGCTTAGTGGAACGGCTAAAGCATTTGCTTTCCAAGCTGTAAATCCGCCTTGAAATCCCGGCGAGTTGAAGTGCAATTTATGACAGACAAGGAGAATTTTGTAGAATTTTTAGCTATATATCCGAAGGATTCGCGTTCGATTTCCTTCTCGGAACTGGAAAATTAAGTCACTCTTATTGGTAATGAATATCTCGGGTTGGTGCCAATTCACACAGGGAATTTTCGCCCAGGAGCATTTTCATCCTCGGAACAGTGGTCCATTGGACCAAAAGAAAGTTCAACAGAAGAAAATTGTCCCAAATGTATAATTTTATTCCGTTAAATTTACTACAAAAACGAATAATTAAAATTTGTTTGAAGAAACGTTTTGATTATCCAACTAAATTAATTTATTCTGAATTTAATGTATTTAACATTGAACAAATTTATGAATATATTCTGTTAAAATTTTATCATAAAATAGTAATAAGTTTATATTATAGGCGCATAATCATGACACAAGACGAAATAATAATTCAACATTAGTAGAACCTAAATGTTTCACATCTGCTGGTCTAAAGCATAGCATTAATTTTGGCCCTCGTTTTTATAATTCTTTAGCTAAATTACACCCAGAACTTCTAACATGTAACCCACTAAAATGCAGTATAACAAGAAAATTATAAACGTGTTAATGTCTTCAATTTGATTAAATGTATAGCCTATGTGTATGAATTAATCAGCTTCTATTATATTTGTATTCTATAATTTTGCAATATATTTATAAATTGTCCTACTTTATTCACGTACGATATTATTCTTCTCTATGTTAATATAATATTATATTATATAAATTCTTTGCCGCTGTTATTTTAATTTTTATTTCCTATTTTATTTTATTTTCCATATTCCTCTTATATTAATATAGGCTTATTATATTATATAATTTCACTGTAGCTGTAATTTTAATTTTAGTTCCTATTTTATTTTATTTTGTATATTCTCTTATATGCCTATTAATAGTATATCTGAACTGCGACCGAACACGAGCGCTGCTCATTCGGTCCTCAAATTTTGTTATTATTACTATATCTCCTTTTTAATATTGATTGTATAATTTATTTCTATAGTTGTAATTATATTCTGTATTCTGTATATTCAAATTTAAATAATAATAAACAAATAAATAATTAAATAAAATAAATAAATAAATAAATAAATAAATAAGTAAAAAATAAATAAATAAATAAATAAGTAAATATTGTTTTATGTATTACATTTTAAATTTCTTCCACTTCTAGCGATGGTAGATGATCGTGATCAACAGCCTTCAATACCTGCACATCGTTAGTATCCGGTGCTGTAGTAATAGCCCGTTTCGTGTAATTTTGTTTTCTTCTACAAACTCAATACAATTTAGTTCTATTAGATTTTCTTGAGTGCAAGTTATATAGATATCCTCTGTGAACCAAATTCATTCCATTACTTGTACTTGTATAATTTCTCTCTGATCGCGCATTAGACCTGATTTATGAGCAACTGGAAATTTAAAATTGTAAACTGATGTATAAGCAATTGGTAAATTAAAACTGTATATTGGTGTATGGTCCCGCGCCGTGGCGTCGTGGTCTAAGGCATCCTGCCTAGGACTCGCGTTACGGAATGCGCGCTGGTTCTCATGAAATTTCGGCCAGTCTATGGGACCGGTGTCCACCCAGCATCGTGATGCACTTGGGGAGATACGATAGGTAGCGCAATCCGGTTGCGAATGCCAGCTATAACGGCTGGGCGGATCATCGTGCTAACCACACGATACTTCCATTCTGGTTGGATGATCGTCCACCTCTGCTTCGGCATGCGGGCGTGAGGCCAGCAGCCGGCTGGTCGGTCTAGGCCCTTCACGGGCTGTAGCGCCACCGATTATTATTATTATTATTATTATTGTTATTATTATTATTATTATTATTATTATTATTATTATTATTATTATTATTATTATTTTATTGGTGTTTGAGCAACTGAAAATTTAAAACTGTATAGAAAACAGAAATATTACCATATTACAATGGATATGGATATGGGAATATTATTGGATGAATGTTCCTAGGGTGAGGGTAAGAATGGAATATGTTGGGCAAATTATCTTTGGATTAAAATTCTTGGATGAATTTTCTTGGATAAAATATTTTGGGTGTATTGTCCCTTGTGTGAAGTATTTATGGATTAAATTGCCGGACTCTCTTATCTTTGTTCTTTCAGCCTGGACTATTACGTATTTTAATATTATGGGTTATGATTGTATATTAATATGTAAAATAAACCCTCGAAATATAAAACTACATATCAACATAAAAGAACTATAATAATTGTAATTGTACATTTGATTTCTTTGTACGATGGTGAATTTTTCGAGAAATAATGAAACAAGAACAAACTAGACATTTTGAATTTTCACAATCAGGAATTATAAATTATTCATCTTGATTATACATCTTGATTACACAACCCTTAACACTGTATCACTTCGGAATATGTATGATAAAACTTTCCTGTGTTAAATTTCAACGTACCTCGTTTACATGTTTCGACCTATTTATGGGTCATCTTCAGAACTGGTCGTTGTTGGTCTTGGCGCCATTTGTTCTGTTTCCTTTGAGGGTGTGTTCCTGTGGTATAGTGTAGAATCAAAGAGTGTGTGTGTTTTGAAGTTGAGTTGTGTAAATTATTTACTGCATATTCGTGGGAATATGATAAATCTATCCTCATAATCCTGTATGTAAATAAAGTATTCGCCGTTCCTTCACCTATCGGTAACCGTAGTTTCAATTTTAAATTTTGTTTTCAAGCTAATTTTCGACTTTGTTTGACACTGAAGTTACAGAAATGTACTACAAACATATTCTCAAAGATATTTTCTTCGCCCATACATAGCATTTCAATGTTGGCTGTAGTCCTCTGGAATGTCTGTCAGCTGAAGCCTTGATTTTTCCTGTACGTCTCTAAGTAATATAAGGCTGCTTGAAGAGTTATAAATGCACAGAGAGCTGCCAGTGATTATTTTTAAAATTATGTTAAAGAAATTAATCTAAATGTGCAGCCCATAACTTACTGTGCTTCGAAATTTTTACGAGTTATTCGTCCACCTGCATATACGTTTAATTGGAATCATATTTCCTTTGATGAGATGTACTTGTATAAGAATTTTACTAAAAAAAATACGATTTTTTGTATGAATTATTTAATTTGTAATTGATATAACATAACAAAGCTGTTTTTAATTTTTTTATGTTGATAGTATCCGAGATTTTCAGTGTCCTATATATAGGACGTCAGTCATATCCCCATGCAAAAACATTATATGACATAAGTCGTTTTAGCACAAATGTATATAAATTGTTTAGCTTAACAATACATGAAATTAACAAAAATTATAATATCACTCGCACACAATAAGATTATTGTATTTTTCGAGAATGTTTATGGTGTATGATACGTGATAAAACATTTTACATGTACATCAACATCACACTTCATACATATTATTGTTGTCTTTGTGTGACACTGCCTGCATCGAGTTTGTTTTTCTTGAGATACCACAAAATGATTACTTCCATCAAACATTGCTCAGTCTTAGATGAGATGGTCTACCGCAGTGGTCGTCAGCATTCGCTGAAATGGGTAAAGGGTAAATGCGGCAGGATTAGGTAGAGAGCATACCCGCCAGCAGCCACAAATGCACCTGCGGGTAAGAGACGATAGCCCGAGAGTGCAGTGATTTGACGACCGCTGGTCTACCACTTGACTGTACATGTCGAGCAGTGGATTCGAGAACAGATAAGACGTGTATAGCGTGCATGCATTTTGTTCTGCTACATCAGTGCAGACTGAAGTGCCATTTCTTGTTTCTAATAGATGTTTTGTACAGATTGAAATTTTGGTCCACCCATATTTTTGTTGTACGGTAACTAATATATGATATTGGGCTATTTCACTGATACTTTCTTCTTCAAATTTCTGGAGTACGGTAACTTGAAACTGTGTGCACGGAAATTGAAAAATGTAGTATTTCCCTGCTGTATGTCAACTTCTTCCCAATTGAAATTTATTATTCTTTCTCTTCATCTGTATATCCGTTGCTGAATCACTAGCATTTCTACTGCCATTCTCACTATCGCCTTTACTATGTTCATCATCACCATTATGACTTTCGTCATCATAATCATCCATTCCCTCTCCTTGTGTTTTGAGGGTTACTGCCGTCTCAGCTCGCAACTTACTACCAGGCATACTGTCAATTGTAGGGTTATTTTCATCACCAGAATTCTCATCAGTTACGTTACCACACGCATTTATTGGTGATAAAATGGTGATGGAAATGTTATTGCACTTAGGTATAGCAACTTGGTCGTCTTGAATCATTTGTAAGGCTTCATTTAGTGAAAACCCCTATAATAACATGATTACCATCAGTCTCACGAAATCTCCCCTTTTATGACTGACGTACTACATGTAGTACGCCTAACTTTACCATGATATGGCATAACACTAAATAAAAAATTGAATCAAATTATGAATTATTATATACGAAGTACATCATACGAGTATGCCCTATCAATATCAAAAGAATTATACCTATAGCATGTGATATATACCGACTTCGAGAACAACATGTTCCGCTCCACAGCCATGACTCACACAAATATGTTCACAACAATGACTCTGACAGACAGAACAAAATAAAAAAAATTGGAGGCAATTTATAACACATTAGGATTATGGTATCATGTTTGCCAACTATGAAAATCTTACACAACAATGTTAAAAAAATAAAACGTCCGGTGTCCTATATATAGGACGTCAGTCTTATCTGGGTTCAAGAATTACTGAAAAAGCAAAGACATAAAGTGTTCAGAGCCATAGTGAGCCAAGCGCCATTTATTAAAAACGAAGAAAACAAGAGTTAAAATTAAGTGGTTACCATAATTTAACGCAACATATAGCAAGTAAGATAAAGTATGCACATTAAAATTAAATGATATGTCAATCTTCATTAAACTATGGTATTCACTTAACTTTAACCCTTACTTTCTCCGTTTTTAATAAATGGCGCTTGGTCCGCTATGGCTCTGAACTCTTCATATATGACGCGATCGCTGAGTTAGTTGAATATGTCTGTACGGGAATCCCATATATCGTTGCACCACTAATCTAGCTATCGGCGTAACTCAGTTGGCTAAGATACTTGCCAGCTGATTCGTAGTTGCGCTCGGGAGCGGGTTCGATTTCTGCTTGGGCTTCTTACTTGACTGTTTTTTTTTTCTGTGAGGTTCTCCCTAACCGTAAGACGAATGTCAGGTAATCTATGGTGAGTCCTCAGTCTGTTCTCACAAATGCCATTTACGCTAAATAACCTAGTAGTTGATACAGCATCGTTAAATAATCAACATAGAACATAGAACAAAGAAAAAACAGCCCAACCAATTTATAAAAAATGATCGAACTGAACCTGAGAACTATAGATCAATTTCTGTGGTTCCTACAATTTTTAGGATTATTGAGACTTGTTGTGTAATTAAAAATTAATGATTTTTTATATTTTCTTAATCTTAGCCTATTGCGGCTTTAGGAGTGGATTATCTACCTACAACCGATGTTATAAAACTAGTCTCATCAATCTTGAAAATTTGAAATCCACAATGGCACATTGGCTATCTTTTGTGATCTTACTCAGGTCTTTGATTGTGTGCCACATACAATATTAGCTTGTACACTTTATCACTGTGTCATCAATGCAGTCGAATCGGGGCTGTTTTAGAAATCGCATAATAGGACGTACTCAAATAGTATTTTACAATGACACATAGTCCAATGCGGCTGAAGTTGAGAATTCCCTAAGAATCGGCTCTTGGGCCATTTTTGTTTATGGTCGTGGTAAATGACCCAGCTTTAAATATTAGTAGTAATTCTCGATACTGTTTGCTGATGATACCACACTATATTGTAATGGTAATAATACTATAGATTTCAATGAATATATGACCCGATCGTTGAATGAAGTATCTCAGTGATTCGAGGCTAATGGATTTTTTTTTGCCTCAATATAAATAAAACACTAAATATTTTGTTATGTTTAAGTGAATTTCACAAAGAAGATATTGATTCTCAGATGAAACCTTTAGAGCTAACTTTGGATTCTAAAACGATATGGCCTCCACATATTGATTCTGCTTGTATCAAACTGTCAATATTTCTGTCTTAAAATATTTCGAAACTCTCATATAAAATGTATCTGAAAAACGCCTACTTTACACTTTTCATAGCGTTTGACTTATGGTGTCGGTGCGTAGGAAAATGGTAGTGGTATTCCGAAAATATTGGTTTAAAAATGACTAATTATCCTTAAGAGTCTCATTTCAGAGCTTTATTTAAAGCTGAAAACTTCTTTTAAGCAATCGATATGTTTATAATAACATACTTAATATTAAAAAGGCTAAAAGATTTTAAAATTATATCCGATGATTACAATATTCTATAAGAAAAAATATCATTTAGTTGAGTGTTACGTTAGACTAACCAAGTCGAAGGTTTGTTTAAATTCGATGTTCATTTTAATATTGTATGAATTTTCTCAAGGAATTCACACTTTAAATTTTAATACATTTAATGACTTTTATACAGATTTGATTATGTCTCATGACCAGAATATTGTACGAAATGTAAATATAAAAATTGGAAATTTATACTCTGAAGAGATGGAAAAATTCAAATATCTTAAGCAACAGTAACAAATATGCATTTTACTTGGGAGGAAATTAAACTCAGAATAAATATGGGAAATGCATGTTATTATTATATTATGCGATGTGCTGAACTTATTTATATATATTTACTTTATTTATTTATTTACTTATTTATTTATATAAGAGATATGTAAATAGTTATGTGTTGTTATCCTATTTTGGAATCTTCATCATTTCTATATACATATGTAGAAGAGAATGAATAGAATATATATATACAGTAATTGGAATTAAAATTCTGGTTCTAGTTATAGTAGACTTTCACTTATAGTAAGTATTATATGTATACTTTTGCATTTCATTACAATATTATTTAAATAAATTAATGGTTTTATTAAACAATATTTTAAATTGTGAAACTCTAATCTACATTTACGTAACCATGAGCAGTCCACGCACTATATTAAAAATATAATAGTGGCCATGGTGTAATTGACGGTCAAAAATTTAGTCTGCTCATCCGAGGCTGAATTTGACGTTGGTTCTAATCCCATTTGAGCTGATTATCTGGTTGATTTCTTATCCCGAACAAATATCAGGTAATTCATAGGGAAAGCTCGGAGTCATTTGTTTAGAATACAATCTTTTTGGTCATCATTTCAACCAATGTCAAATAGCCTCGCAGTTGACACAGCGTTTTTATATAACCCATAAAAATAAATGCTATGTCACTGATGTTCTTATTGCAGACCAAGGAGTCTCAATACTCGTTTCTATTTAATTTCTTTCATAATCCTTACACAGATAATAGTTGAAACTACTCATAAAGTCAAATCTTTGAAGATATAAGACGACGACGACAACGATGATGATGATGATGATGATGATGATGATGATGATGATGATACACAACATGTGGAATTTGAGTTTTATCGGGATACTGCCTTTTCTCTTACCGACAGTGCACAACCTTTCCATATTTATTGTCACAAGAAAGGCTCACCATTTGGAATAAGAAACCTTCCTATAAATTTCTACATCCGAAGAAGTCCTAACCTTCGAGATACTGTATGATTTTTAAAAATAATCGCCTGACACTCATGTAAGTCTCGTATCTCCATTGCCGTCGTAAAGAAGGAAATGTTTAAGGTTCCAGTTTATGCATTGTCCTCAAAATCAGCTTACCAAAACTCACCTCTGCAAGTTGTTTCAAGAAGTACACTTTCCATCTGTCAGTGATCATAGCATTCTTTTTGTAGACTCGTGGACCAGTTACCGAGGTGGACAGGCTATAGAAAGAATAACTCCAGAAGATAAAACAGTGGAAGTGTTAACAATTCCAAAGCCTACAATTGCGATTGTTCAGCCTCTTGACGTTTATGGCTTTAGGCCTTGGAAAAATTTCATTTGGAAGCTCTGTAATACTGAATTGTTAGGCCTACTTGGCATGAATATTATATTTCATCAGACAGATGTGATAAAATTTCAATCCTTAACACATAATCAGTATTGATCTCCTAGGACCTAGATATATGAATATGTTTAAATAACTTATGGCTGGCATAAAGCCGGGTACCTTGTCAACAAACCTGATAAATTCGTCACTCCTGTAGAACTCTATTTTCAATAAATATAAATATATAAAAATAATCATACAACATCTACGAAGTGTCAATATCAGGCTGCTGCTTCAAACCCAAAATGGTGATTTGATGAAAAATGTAATGTTAAGTTACGTTGGCATACAGAATTTCTCTAAAGCTGACTGTGAGAAACTTACTTTTTTAAATGTTCATGGTATCAAGTTCTACTGTGTTTTCAGAATTTTTACGATTTCCGCTACTGTGAACAATACAGTGAGTAATTTCAGTATGATTAAACTTCCTTATCATTTCTTTATAGACTATTGTATAGTCAATTTCATGAATATTATGTATCTGATATCATTTTCATAACATATTTTTGAAGGAGCAGCTAGATGTAATATGTCTAGCAGATAGCACTGTTTGCATGAGCTATTATAGCTTTGGTTTGAAGAATGTGAAAAAATCATATCTCGAAAACTACGCCCTTTTTGGCTGTATTAACTATGCGGTTATTAAGCATTTGTGGATTGGAGATAGCTAAATGGTATTTGATAAGGCGCGTTCGATGATTCTCCTTGGGATTACCTGCCAGTCGCCTCGCAGTTTGAGGAAACCTCAGAACCAGGTAATCGGCCTAAGCGGGATTCGAACATTCATCCGTGCATAACCTCCGATCATGAATCACGCTAGTTACCCGCCGGTAGTCCCATGTATTCTTTCATGATAAACTATATGGCATCTGTACAACGAACATGGTATAAAATAGTAACCATAGAAATATCCGAAAATGCCGCCGATATCTAAATTTTGAGCATGAGCAAAATAAAGTGGACAAATAGTTGTCACTCAAAATGGGAACAGCGTTCAGTATTCATTTAATAAATTATGATATTAAAGGTAAGGTAAAGATATCCCCGTAACATTCCATGAAGGCACTTGGGGCATGGAGGTAGAGCCCCATGCTTTCCATGACCTCGGCACTAGAATGAGGTGGTGTGGTCGGCACCACGCTCTGACCGCCTTTTACCCCCGGGAAAGACCCGGTACTCAATTTTATAGGAGGCTGAGTGAACCTCGGGGCCGTTCTGAACGTTTGGCAACGAGAAAAAATCCTGTCACCACCTGGGATCGAACCCCGGACCTTTCAGTCCGTAGCCAGCTGCTCTACCAACTGAGCTACATTATAAATATAAAATAATATACTTCTGTATTTTGCGATTCTCGGTTAGCAATGCACATATGCACTCTTCTCACCATGGAGTCTGTACTCCTTAATGGTACTTTAGCGCGAATAACCTGTGATATGAGCTCTTTGAGGCCATAAATATCGAGAGGTTTCGTTGCGTAAACACGTTCTTTAACCATTCCCAATCACAAAAAATCACAGGCGCTAAAGTCCGCTGATCATGCCGACCATAGTAGAAGTCATGCTTTACCAATCCAACGCTTACTAAATGTGTCGCCCAAGTAATACCTCCAAACGCGAAAAAAGTACTGCGCGGGTAAACTTCTATGTTGAAAACAACCAGTTAGAGTAAATAGTGGCAGATTGTCGTCTACGAAATTTTTCAGTGTATCCACGTATGAGACGACAGTCACAATCGGAGTCACATTAAAGAAATATATACAAACTATTCCTAACATAACCCCCCCCCCCCACGCATTGACTTCAGGAGAATTTCGTAAGCTTATGTGCTCTCTGAGTTCATACGGATTCTCGTTATCAAATTACACTTTCGTGTCTATTTGCCTTTTCAGTAACATAAAATGTGGTTCCCTCGGAAAAAGAACAGAACAGAAGGATCTGTTCATACTATATTCACAAACATTTGTGCAAGTTTCTACGTGGGTCATCTTGTTGGCCTTTGCTTCATTCCAAAATCCAAATGGACAGTTCTGCAATATAATTGTAGAGAGACGCTGGTTTCCAGTACTAATCTAAGGTTCACTTTTGTGGGCTGTTTAGATTGCTCTGTGAACGTGTAGGCCTACGTTGTTTCCTTTATTGATTTAACGACGCTGTATTAACTACTAGCTTGTTTAGAGTCGTTAGAATTGGTGATAGAAAGATGGTATTTGGAGAGATGAATCAGAGGATTTGCCAGAGATTACGTAACATTCAGATTACGGTTGGGGAAAATCCGACAATTACCAAATAATATAATAATACCAAGTTATAACTTAACCCACGCCCAAACGCTGCTCCAAATATGAAGGAAAACGCGCTCCACCTGAGCTATGCTGCCCATGATGCCTACAGTATGATGCTATTTTTCGTTCGAACACTTCTATGTTCTCAACTGTTTCCCCTATAATTAGTCATTTGCAATAGATCCTCTTTGTTCAACTAAAGTTCAAATAAATATGGTCAGTAGTTAAACTACTTACAGCATTTTTGTTGTACTATTACTGAAACTTTTTTCTCACTGTTAACGGTTGTTTAGTCAACTGTCCGAAGACAGGTCTGAACCTCACAAGTGATACCAAGAAGACACCACTTATGAGGCAACTAGACCAAGAGATAATGGGATAAAGTGGCCAGTTCTTTTCCCTTTCCATTGCATACATCGCCGACTAGCTACATATTACACTAGTCAGACTTCAGATGCATATAAACAATAATGTTGTTTTTCTTCTAACATCTCGTCAAGTGAGATGTACGGCCTGATAGATATACATATCAAGGGAAAAATTGTTCCGGGGCCGGATATCGATCCCGGGACCTCTGGTTGAACGTACCAGCGCTCTACCATCTGAGCTATCCAGGAGCTCCACCCGACACCGTCTCAATTTTTCCCTTTACATTCACACAACTCGAGTGGGCAGACAGGACACCAGAGACCCACATCGAGTGCACACAAACTTTGTGCGACTTGGAATTGTGGTTTTCTGTTAACGTACCTACAGTGACGTATATTATGCAAGTCTAGTTGACTTGAATATACATGTCAGCCAGAACCTCAATCAGAGAAAACATTAACGGTAACTGAAAGAATTCTATTGACACTGTAATCTTCTTTATATTTCTTCTCAACTTAAGCTTCTAACCATATTTTGTCGAAAAAAACATCATGCAAGCCTTTTATGATGTTTAATCTTTAGACTGTTTTCTGCCGCAAATCCACTAATTAACATTTTAAAAATCATGTGTGCTGTCATAAGAAGAAATTAGTTAACATACAAAAAAGTTAATTGACTTGTTGATATATTCCTACTACTTGTGTTTCCTCTTCGAGAGGTGAAATCAAACACATGTCAAAACAACATTTTTGTGCAAAAGTAACAACTTTACTTCCGGAATTGCAAGTACCGCGTTCCCACGCGGGACGTTATGCAATGCGAATATTTTGGTAGGGAAGGCGATAGCAGTTCCTCTAAACGTAACATACTGAACAGCACTAGAGTGCTTGCTGTGTGCTTGTAAATTACAGAGTTACCAGGAGCTTGTAGAATGTTACAATTTATATGAGATGATTAGTCGCACGTGCAGATCAACGAACCAAACTGGACTCAAGCTTATAATTAGAATTTTGCACAGAGTGAAAGGTTCCCGGCCAACTTCCTGACAATGACCTCGGCAGTTGAGTGGTTAGTGATTACAATATTTGCCAGTATATCAGTGTCTGATAGTCTATCTTCGGATTCAAATCGGGCGTAAAAAGACGACAGAACCTCTTTCATTCAAAGAAAATTAAAGTGTAACATTATAAATAACCCTTTTCAAATACACATGGAATTAATTTCATTCAAAGTTTTCTGCTAAGGACAGTTCCTTCACTGCAAGCCCAGCATTCTCCAATCTTCTCTCTTTTCCGCCTTCTTCATCGTCCCCGGATTTATCTTAATGTTGTCTATCATTTCGTATAGTCTTCTGATCCAAACTTTCTCTCTTTCACCATTCCTTCCATTGCATCCTTCTGTAGGCAGTTTCTCTTAGACAGTGACCCAGCCATTTTTTTCTCTTCCTGATTAGTTTTGGCAACATTCCTTCTTCACCCACTCTTTCCAGCACAGCTTCATTCCTTATTCTGTCTGTTCATTTCACTCGCTCTATTCTTCTCCATATCCACATTTAAAATGCTTCCAGTTGTTTCTTTTAGCTTCATCGTAATGCCTACGTTTCTGCCTCATATAATTCTACATTCCACACAAAGCACTTCACTACTCTCCCCTTAGTTCTTTTCCAAAGTTGCGCAGAAGATGCTCTTTTTATATCAAAAGCTTCCTTTGATATTGCTATACTCCTCTTGACTTTCTGGCAGCAGCTCATATTACTACTTACAAAAACCCCAATTCTTTTTAAGCTGTCCACTTGTTTTACTTCCTCATTTCGAATTCGCAAGTCTACAGTCTTTAGTTTTTTCTTCCGAAAATAGTCTTTATTGAATAAAATTTTACAGTCAATTATCATAAATGAAAATGGGCTTTTTGAGACGTTCAGCCAGATATATTGGTCGTATACAGGCTATAGGTATGAAATTCCTCATATTCTATTCAAATCAATTTATTAGGCCATTAGACATATAGTAATAGGCTTCATCACAGATAGCCTACATTTAAAAACATATGATTTGTACTATGGTTTACAAAAATAGATTCATACTTCTAGTGTTCTGCCCAATTGCAGGTATTTCACTGAAAGCCCCAGCTTTCTTTAATCTCTCCTATTTTCTGCCTTCCTTTTTATCTCCTCATATGATCCTTAGGCCTGTATCTGAATGTAGTCTGTCATCTGATATCTCCTTCTGCCCCGAACTCTTCTACCGTTCGCCATTCCTTCCAGTGCATAGATAGAATCAAGGAATTGGAAGCAAATGAAACATAATATATGCAATAAGTTAGACAATAAAACTTTACAGATTAAACTTTGTAGGCCTATATCATATTGAAAGGATGCACCATTCGGGAATTTCTAAAATGGTGATACCATTCAAGCTCGGAGGCCGAATAAATCCATTAGGTCTAATCCATGTAAGGATGAAGAAGACAATAGTCGGAGTAGATAATTGTCAGTCGTAAAACAGAGGTAAATTACACAAGTTGCCTGCATGATAGTTGCGGAAGGATGTAGTCTTTGAAATAAACAAATATTTATTTACATGTGTCTTATAAGAAATTAAATATTTTTCAGAAGAAAATAATCACGTTCTTCTACGGGTTACATCTGAATGCTTGTAACCATTTCGATAATGTTCGCACATTCCATTTTGGAGTAGCCAAGGTGCACTCGGGAGGACGTCATAGTAAGCTGGAAAGACGATGCCGAAAGCTTCTACTTGTAATAGTTTATGTAAAGCGTTTCTACCACTCTCTGTGATGTAATTATACAGATAGGAACTAAACGTGACAGTGATTACGTTAAGAAAATAATTTCCTGATTTGATACAATGCGTTGTGACGTGTTCCATAGAGTAGTCAATTGTGGCTCTAAGCAGAACGCTATCGCTGATAATTGAATTGCTGCGAGACGCACGTGGCATGCAGAGATGTTCCTATTCAGTGTGGTGAATGAAACAATGCCGCTTAAATTTTCACTTCGTGTTGACGCTCATTAATTAATTAGAATCGACGGCGAATGCGTTGCTTGCCACGCAACCATAACAGACTTTCGTGAAGACTCGTTCTGTTTAAAAGGAACACACACTGCTTTCAGTAATTTCAAATATGCAGCATGTCTTAATTATAATATTATTTTGTCTGAAATATTAATTACATATGCACTGAAGTCTAGTCGATACACTCGAAAAATCAAGCCGTGTCTACGAAAGCCAATCAAGAAACATTGCACTATTGGCAATGAAGGAGAAGTAGATTCTGTTCTTTCCTGGAATCGTGGTGTCCGTCACTTGCATTTCCGACGTGAGTTATGATGTTCCTTTTAATGGGTATGGTGATATTGTTTGCATGTCAATATTCTTTCCATTATTTTCATAATGTTGATATTTTTCCATACGTAAATTCTTCAAGCAACTATAGCTCGAACGGAACCTAGTGAAGCTTGACCTTGATGGCGAAACCAGTTCTAAGGGCGGTTAGGAGTGGAGGGGGTAACGCTTGTTCAGTCTTGGTTGTATCTCGTCACTGTAACATCGGCCAGTAGCCGACCCCACACCACACTACTGCTCTCTCCCTCCAAGCTTCACCAGATTCCGCACGAGCTATAAATACTTGATTTATCTATACTTCATACTTTCAGAGTAAGAAAGGAAGACTGTATTTAAGTGACTGATATTAAACACGAAGGATGACAAGTTGACCTATTTATGATATGTATATAGGCCTATGCTTAACTACAACTACTGTAACATAAAGATAACTATTGATTAATACTTAAATGGAAACTAATGTGCCATATTTACTCCTACATAATATGTACAGATACGGAAATAAAATTTGGAGCTCCTTTATTGTATAAGATTCGCTTACAATACATAGCGCTTGTGCAGTGTGATGCTCGAACCCAGGTATACCTGCAATTACCCAGGTACACCTGTAATTAAGCTTACCTGTATTAGTATTGATCACCTGGCCTTAAGCGTGGGCCTCTGGCCTTGCAGTTCGTTTAAGGATTATCCTTGATGTTAACCCACCTTGAACCTGACACTTAAAATTTGTAACATTAGAAAGTAAGAGAAGATTGCAGTATTGTATAGTTAACTTGTATTCTTTTTATTTGCAATTTATTTAGTTTATTGGCATTACGTGACTTTTGTACTTTGATATTACAAAGGAAGAAGCGCACCTATATCCTGTTTGTCATAAGAAATTACTGTATTTTTGCTCTTTTATGTACAGTCACTATACCACAACTCATCCTGTTTACAGGATATCTTGTCATGACCTTATAAGGGATCGATGATATTTCAATGGTGAACAACCAATTGTAAAGCTATCTTCTTTCTGAAGTTCCAACCCCAAGCTAGAATCTTAACCAATCAGACGTTGTTATTTCGGGCGTATCCCTTTTTATAATTACTATAAAACCCCATGAATCTGGCTCATCACTCTCAATCGGCGGTACTTGGAAGAGACTACATTACGCTACTCCAGAGCCAGGAGGAGGGTGCAGACTATAGCTCAGAAGGTTCTCCAACGCCACGAATATTCTAAGTCCGAATATTCCCTTCACCACTTAGACGAATTCAGAGCTTGGCTACAAGAACGGGAGATGGCAATTCTACAACTTATATGTAAGTGGAAATTGTCCGTACTTGCTTAGCCAGATTCAGACTTTCTTTAAGGAAGGAACTTACGAAAGAAGTTAGCAACTTTTTCACTATACTAATGTAGAATTCTTTCAAATTATGTTTTATTATATTATATTCAGCATTATGTTTATTTTATTGTGTTTACTTATTATTGCAAGCGTGAAGCTGCAATTTGTGTGTTGAATAACCAACTCCTTTAAAATCTGTTCTTTTCCCGCTCCTTGGGATCCTCAGCAGTGATTATAGGATTGATAATTCGTTCACCTGGACTACCTTATCATCCCCTACTTATCCGATTCCCGGGGGCACGACATTTGGTGGCAGCGGTGTCAGATTTTAACAGGGGGTGGTTTATGTGTTTATTTTATTTCTGTTTTATTTGTGTTTTTGAATTTTTATTAGTTGTTGTTTTGAATTTATTATCTAATGTGGTTGCATTGATTTAATTTTGTATGGCTTGTTTTCAATGTTGTTCGGGTGTATCCGAAGGTGATACAGAATTTACCGTCCTTTTTGTACATGTAATTGGGGTATCGCATCCTTTAGCTTTGGAAGGATCAAGCAATTACGCCCAAAGTTTAGTTGAGACATTTTTTAGAAAACATACTAATATTAATACGAATTTAATTCAAGAGCATCGTATGAAATTTGTTGCTTTGAAGGCAGGATCTCGCCTTGATATTGCCTTTGCAGGTAGACCGTTTAAAACTTTTAAGACACCAGCGTTAAAAACATACCGTTACGAACATTCGCAAGGGTTAGAGGTAATTTTCGAAGTAGACATACGACTAGTTATACGCTACGTACCACCAGAATTCGACTACCCTATTTTGGAAATCGAACGTACGGACTATCTTCCCCAGTATTGCCAGAGTGGTGAGTTTAGCGACGAATTGATAGCAGGATCGAGGGTGTCAATGCGCACATAAGCTGGTTGGGAGGAATTGAGTCAGCATAATAGCTCAAACCCCACCAACAAGCGTAGGTACACAGACCACGTAACTGTTGAACAGATGACCAGTAGACAGCAGCGTTGAATCCATACTTGACGAGTGGGAAGGTATCCATTAAATAACTAGTGTAATCAAATACCAACAAGATGCCGCAAGGAAACGATCCACCTGCATTAATTTCCAAAGATTTAAGCGTAACCAAATTAGTAGAGCCATGGAAAGGGGACTCGTATAGTATACCAGTTACCAGTTTCTTTGACCAAATTGAAAGAATTACCACCATGGGACGACTTACAGATAAAGATGCAGTTCAGATTGCCATATTGAAATTGCGAGGCACAGCGAGAACATATTATGACACCACACCTGAATTACAAGCAGTAGATATTTCTTTTAAAGACTTCAAGGAAAATTTTATTGCTAGATTTAAAGATAAGAGATCGATGCAATATCACTACTTAAAATTACAAAATGCCATGCAAGAAAAGCACGAATCACCAGAAGAATTTTGCGACAGAGTGCGAAGACTAAGCTTAAAGACAATAGTGCATGATCAGGATGCCAATACTAGAGAGATTTTGAAGCAGGAAGCAGATAGGCGATTAGTTGCCGCATTCATACATGGTTTACGTGGAACTGTTGGCCGAGAAGTTAGATTTCAGGCACCCACTACAATTGATAATGCGCTACGAATAGCGAATCAAGTGTATCAAACGGAAAAGGATGAAGGTGCATCCGTTTTGAAGGAGCAAAAAGATAAGAAATTGTTTATGGTTCAAGCCCAAGCAGGGAACAGACAACAAAATTCGGGTAATTATCAAGCATGGAGCAACAACCGCAGATATGAGCCGAATTTCAACAGGGGATTCGCTCGCGGTCGAGATGTACGACCCGGGGGAAATTATACTAGGGGACAGTATAACGGGTCAAGGGGGCGAGGGTTAGCTCCGGGACGTGGAAATTCAAATAGTAACCGATCGAGCATCCAATGTTACAACTGTGGGATTATGGGTCACTATCAACGGGACTGTAGGAAGGGATCAGAGGGGCATCCGCGACAGTACCCAAACGGGATAGGTCCTACGAAGAAAACCCCGTCGTAGGAGCCGAATTACAGTCACACTCAGTTCTGGTAGCGCCGTCTGCTTTAAACGAGGTAGTTAGCGAGCCTCGGGTAGACTTAGAAATAGAGGGGAAAATTTGGGAATTCGTTGTGGATACCGGCGCCACAGTATCATTAATTAAACCCACAGTAAGCTCAGCGCTAATTACAGAATCTGATGTAGTGATCAGGGGTGCAAACGGGCAAAAGGTAAAAACATTTGGAACCCAGACGGTCAAATTCCTTATGGGAAGTGAGCAATTTGAATTTAAATTTGTGATAAGCGACATACGAATCAGCGCCGCAGGCATCATAGGGATGGATTTTTTGCGCTATGTTGGTGCGCGTATAGACGTCCAGTCGAACTCCTTGGTAATAGGCAGGCAAACTGTGACATTGATCAACACTGATCTACAATCGTGCAATGTCGCATCAGTGTCTGGAAAATCGGGTTCTGTGTCTGCAATGGCCTCGCAGTCATCGACTCACGATCAGCTTGACTGGAGCGGACCTATCTTGCTAGCCGAGTCCGTTGTCTTACCACCACATACAGTAAAAATAGTCCGAGGTAAGGTTATGGGACGCCATAATCTTAGTTGTAACCCAAAGACCTCTCAAGTGCTATTGGTAGAACCAACCAGTGATCAGGATGGGCTACCTGGAATTCATGTAGCACGCAGCATTAGTCAACTTGGTAATTTTAGGACAATTGTCAATGATGCTCGGGGACATAGTTCCCTTGTGGATGATCACGGATCGGGATACGTTCGAAAAGTCTCCATGAATGGCCAGAAAAATTGTGATCGTAATAAAAGTAATAATTGTGTTCCTCATTGTAATGCAAGTGGCCAAGAAAATTTCCCTACCAACATAAAAGGTCTTTCCCAAAGCAAAAACCCCTCACCGGATAAATTAGTCGGTTCGGACGAACAATCCCTTATGATACTGTCTGTGAATGGTGCGGCAGAGTCGGCGTTTGCAACTGGAAAGTTGGACGACCGACCGGTGCTGAATAAGGAGACTATAATTCCCGTGAATAGTCAAGGTCAAGTTAGGCAGATAAATAATTGTGAACACCAGTTGTGTGAAAGTTCAACATTTGATGATAATGGTGAGGTTTTATTTTGCTCACGATCGTCAGAACAGGGGGTGAATGTAGGGTTGAATAGAGAACTAAAATTAGAGGAAAAATTAGTTATGGAAAACGCACCACATGAAGCTGTTAATGTATTAAAGTGTGAGAAAATTTTAGGTTACGTACCTATTCAAATTGTTAATTTTTCGCCCGAACCTGTGAGTTTAGTCAAACACCGTGTTATAGGAGAAGCTAGTGTAGCAAACCTAGGTGTTGATCAAGAATCAGAAATCGCTAATGAGATGAATAACAGTAATAGGACCGTGAATATGATTGACCGGGAAACAAAGCGAACATGGAACACAAATCGACGTAGGGCTAAAGACAATTATGTACCAGAATTATGGGAATTTGAGAAATTTTTAGATGAAAAATTAGGGCACTTACAGGGCAAAGATAGGAGACTTATGATAGCCGTCTTACGAAAGTATAAGCATTTGTTTTACGTCGAAGGAAGTCCAGAAATAGGCTGTGCTAGTGAAGTGAAGCATTCCATAAATACCGGAGATGCTTTACCAGTGAAGAAGAATCCTTATAGAATTCCCCACGCGTTAAAATCGGTGGTGGAAGAACAAATTAATGACATGTTAGATAAGAAAATTATTGAACCCAGTACTTCACCATGGGCAAGTCCTATTGTACTTGTACCCAAGAAATCTCAAGATGGAACTGTAAAGCACAGATTGTGTATTGATTATCGGGGATTAAATGCCGTTACAAAGTCAGATGCTTATCCCCTCCCTAACATTGTAGAGACGTTAGATTCTCTAGGGAAATGTAAAGTATTTTCTGTATTGGATCTGGCTTCTGGTTACTTGCAAATACCAATTGATGAAAAAGACAAAGAGAAAACTGCTTTTACGTGTCACATGGGACACTATCAGTATAATAGAATGCCTTTCGGCTTGCAGAATGCTCCCAGCACGTTTATGAGATGTATTGATTTCCTATTAATGGGCCTGAAAGGGACCATTTGTTTGGCTTATCTTGATGATATCTTGATAATGAGTGAAGATATCGCCACTCATGTGAAGAATTTAGAAAAGGTGTTTGTAAAATTGCAAGAAATTAATTTCAAAATTCAGCCATCTAAGTGTACTTTTGCAACGGATCAGGTTGAGTACCTAGGTCATATTGTATCGCGAGAAGGTGTGAAGCCCGATCCACAGAAAATCAAAGCCATTCGGGACTATCCGCAACCAAGATCAGTTAGAGATATTCGTTCTTTTGTAGGCTTAGCATCCTATTATCGACGACACATCCCTAATTTTGCCGCTATTGCTAAACCTTTAACAATGTTAACTAGGAAAGATGTTGAATTTAAATGGGGGACTAGTCAGGAAGAAGCCTTCCGAGAACTAAAGGCAAAATTAAGTACAGAACCATTGTTGAGTTATCCTGATTTTTCATTACCGTTCATTGTAACTACAGACGCATCACAGGAAGCCGTAGGCGCTGTCCTATCACAGAAAATAAATGGAGAAGAGAAACCAGTTGCTTATTGCAGCAGACAGTTGAATGCCGCTGAAAGAAATTATAGCTGCACTGAAAGGGAACTTCTTGCAGTCATTTTTGCTACGAAGCAATTCAGATGTTATCTGTACGGGAGAAAATTTACTCTCCACACAGATCACGCAGCCCTCAGATGGTTACTTAACTTAAAAGATCCGAGTTCGAGGCTCACTAGATGGAGTCTACGACTAGCGGAGTTTGATTATGAAGTGATTCACAAACCAGGCAAAAAGTTACCTCATGCAGACGCCTTAAGCCGACATGTTGGTATTGTGACCTCAGACTCAGAATTTAATTTAACCGAAGAATTGATTTTGTCAGAACAGTTAGCCGATGATCAGCTGATTAGGTTAATTGAATTTGATGACTTCCATAAAGATAATAATGGGTTATTGTGTAGGCATTCCCCTGCACACGGGATACAAGTTGTCATTCCGCGTTCGCTAATAGCAACAGTGATAAAGCATTATCACGATAATACTTTTATGGCTCATCAAGGTACCAAGAGGACTATTGCAGCCATAAAACTTAAGTATTGGTGGCCGACCATGAGTAGTGACATTCAAGAGTATATAGGCTCATGTGATAAGTGTGCTAAACGGAAAATTGGAAAATCTCAAAGAGCACCATTAGGAGATGCGGTAGCAGCCGACGATTTCATGGATACTGTATCGCTGGACATTGTCGGACCTTTACCTACTACAGAATCTGGGAATAAATACTTATTAACTTTTGTTGATCATTTCACCAGATTTTGTGAGGCTATCCCTATTCCGGACCAAAGTGCAGAGACAGTCGCAAAAGAATTTGTGACCAAAATTATAGCACAATGGGGGACACCCAATCGCTTGTTGACTGATCAGGGAACCCAATTCACTTCAAAATTATTTTTTGAAACGTGTAGATTATTGATGATTAAGAAAATTCAGACTACCTCGTACCATCCACAAAGTAATGGAGTATGCGAGAGGATGCATAAATTATTAGTTGATATGTTATCACATTATGTTCATAAAGATGGGAAGAATTGGGATAAATTTGTACCCTATGCTATTATGGCGTATAGAGCCACACCACATACCGTAACTACGTTTAGCCCATATTATTTAGTTTTTGGCCGACATATGAAGTTACCCATTGAAGATCGCTTCATTCAAGTAAAACGAAATTTGGGAAGAAAACAAAATTCTTATGATTCCTATGAGGCACATGTGAAACTATTAGCAGATAGAATTCGAGTTGCATCTCAAGTAGTGCGACAACAATCCAAAAGGGGTCATGAACAGTCCAAAGCTCACTATGACAAGCGAGCAAGGGAGCGCGAATTTAATGCAGGAGACATAGTATATCTCTATGACCCCGTAGCTTCCAGAAGTAAAGCTAAGAAATTCGCATATCATTGGACTGGACCATTTGAGATAATTGAGAAATTATCTAACCTGGTTTACACCGTCAAAATTAGTGAAGAGAAATGTATAAACGTTCACATAAATAGACTTAAGGAATGCAATAGCAGACATATGTCAAGTAATGATGCTACGGTAATAATAAGCCCGCCTAGCATAACGAGTGAAGAAAGAAATGAGGAAACCCCAGAACAAAATATGGAGCCCGCTAATGATGAATTATCAGAGACAGCCAAGAAGAAGCAAAAGGCAGTAAATAAACGTTGTGACGATAGTGATAAAGATTGGGAGCCGGGGACCTCTGTTAGACGTCAAAATAAGGATAAAGAAACTATTACTAGCCCATATAAATTACGCGATCGAGGAAATCAGCCTAGAAAGTATACTTTTGATTCAGATGAGGAAATTGATGATGTACAAGATGATAATGGTGAAACCAATGTAGCAAATAGTGAATTAAATAATGAACCGAGTCACGATCAGGTAGATATTACCGAGGAAGTTAATATAGTGCCGTTTAATAATGCAGCATTGCAATATCCCTTACGTAATAGGTTACGACGCATATGTGAGGATGTAACGGAGTAGAGCACATTTTGGAGTTGTGTATGACGTAACATTCCATGCATGATGTAGTTGGGACTATCGTGCTGGCCGGTAGAGTTCGCCTGAATAATACTCAGCCGCAGCATCGAGCCAAATTATTTTTGAAATTTAATTTTAAATTTTATATGTCCATTTCTACGATTGATATTAACCTATCGAAATTTGTTACTTTTGCTCTAACTCCATGTAATAAGAATGTTATAGGAAACGCGCTTAGGCCCCTATAACCGTAAAGAGTTCTGAATACTCGGTTAGGATTTAAATAAATATAGTATATCTATATTTTAGGTATAAGTAAGTACAGTAGCTTGTATTTTGTTTTTACAGTGCTTGCCGTTTGTTTTACAAGGACACTTACGAAGGACTCAAGACAACCAGACGCAGACTTGGCCTTAGACAAGGGGGCAGTGTTTTTGAAAGATCGAGACGTCCTTCTGACAGGCGACAAGTGGACCATAGTCGTAAACATTAACTTAGAGGTATACCGTAATCTAATTGTACGAATCCGGGAAATATTAGAAGAAGCTAGACAAGAGATTCCTAGAATAATGTTCGGACGATTGACTGTGCTATGGACCGAACTAGACAGAGTTGGGGACATAGTAGATAACCTAGCAGATGAACTACTAGATATAACAAAACTTTTACCAGAACCAGATACAAGTTTTCAATTACAGGTATCCTCAGTACAAGATCAAAATCGGACACGACGAGGACTTATAGATGTGGTAGGCTATACATTAAAGTATCTATTCGGAACTATGGATTCTCGGGACTTACATAATATTAACCATGTAATAGATCAGTTGCAGGGATTTCAACAAAAGATATTACACGTAGAAGAACACCAATTAACTTGGATTAAAACGTTAGACCAAGAAACCCATTTGAATGCTCAAAACACTATCAAATTAGCAGAAGTATTAAGAGACTCTATTTCAAACTTTTCAATAGGATTAAGTAGAGTACAGACAGATGTACGCGACGTCCAACAATTAATTAAGAAACAGACTACTTATAGTGCTATGATTCGAGAAGTAGAAATGGCAGTATTTGAAATAAAAACTTGCCTTGCACAGACATTAACCGCGTTGGATATGACATCTTTAGGCAAATTATCCACGTCATTAATCCGACCCCATAACTTATCAGATATTTTACAACAAGTTTCATTAAAATTGACCTCAGGGACATCTATGATAACTACGACTACCGTTGAGGATATGTATATTTACTACGATTTAGCCACAGTACATGCAGCAGCCACATCAGATAGTATTAGACTATTCATTGATATTTCATTAAAAGCAGCAGATCGTCATTTTGAATTATATCGATTACATCCCTTGCCTTTCTTCCATAAAACTCTCCAAAAACATATGGTTATTGACATACAAGAAACATATCTGGCTGTATCAGAGGACCGACAATTTTTCACAACCTTTTCTGATGTTATGCTAAGTAAGTGTGTAAAGAGTTATTTCACCATCTGCCCTTCCGATTATACATTGTATAGGCAAAACCAGCCCAGCTGTGCTATAGCCTTGTTTCTTGGTAAGGCAGAAGCCATAAGAGAACATTGTAGCAGGTTGATTTTGAATCACCCATTTCCAGCTGTGTGGATACGTTCACCAGATCACCGGTTCTGGGTCTATAGTCTGTATCAACCCACAGAGGTAACACTACGTTGTTATACCCCTGGCTTTGAGTATACAGCTTCCGAAAACAAAGTCATGAACTTAAAGTTGGAGAACACCGGTATAATTAGTAACAGCTCTACCTGCTACATCCATTCTGAATCATTTAAATTATTTCCACATTCTTCAGGAAGAAGCGAATTTAACCTACGCACTAATTTGCATATAGTATTGCCGGACATCAAAGACTTGCTAAATAGTGACGAAGAAAATGTACTAATTAATAAATTACCACAAGCTATGTCAGATGAGGCAATAATGACATTGAATACAGTGATAGCAAAAAGTGAAGCTGTTCAATCGAGACAAAATTTCGACGTATCAGGTCTTACTTCAGAATTAAAAAGTAAGCCTAATAGCTCCGAAAAAGCAACAGTAAATGTGTTTTTAATTACTATAGTGGCTTTAATGACATTGACGTTATTGGTTGTAGTATTTAAACGGAAGTTATTGAGTTGCTTCCAGCACGCACGCCAGCGTTACTCAGTTCTCACAGATCCAAGGCCGACACCACGTGCTCGACGTCAGGCGCAACGGAACGAGGTAGCAATGAACCTCGACGAGCTAAACGAAGAGGAAGTAACAACATCGGATCCGGACCCGAAGGAGCAACAGGCCGCTTCGAACCGGGGATCCGCCCAATTGTTTGTACGCCACTAACGTCCGTCAACAAGTACAAGATAAAGAAGTCAGATATGTAAAGCAAGTTGCCTGAAGACATTTTGTATAAGTATAATTAGTTTATTTCACAGAGGAAGTGGTGATATGACGACTACTAAAGACATTTTAATAATTAACAGTCTGACCACATCCTGTTGAAACTTGGGAACCTAATGATAATTCCCAGGCTTTTGATGTTTACTAAGATTATCATTTGAGTTTTGTATGTTTTATTGTAACCATTTTCTTAAAATGTTTGTTTGAGTATACCCAAACATTTTGAAAGATGAGAGTAATGTGATGCTCGAACCCAGGTATACCTGCAATTACCCAGGTACACCTGTAATTAAGCTTACCTGTATTAGTATTGATCACCTGGCCTTAAGCGTGGGCCTCTGGCCTTGCAGTTCGTTTAAGGATTATCCTTGATGTTAACCCACCTTGAACCTGACACTTAAAATTTGTAACATTAGAAAGTAAGAGAAGATTGCAGTATTGTATAGTTAACTTGTATTCTTTTTATTTGCAATTTATTTAGTTTATTGGCATTACGTGACTTTTGTACTTTGATATTACAAAGGAAGAAGCGCACCTATATCCTGTTTGTCATAAGAAATTACTGTATTTTTGCTCTTTTATGTACAGTCACTATACCACAACTCATCCTGTTTACAGGATATCTTGTCATGACCTTATAAGGGATCGATGATATTTCAATGGTGAACAACCAATTGTAAAGCTATCTTCTTTCTGAAGTTCCAACCCCAAGCTAGAATCTTAACCAATCAGACGTTGTTATTTCGGGCGTATCCCTTTTTATAATTACTATAAAACCCCATGAATCTGGCTCATCACTCTCAATCGGCGGTACTTGGAAGAGACTACATTACGCTACTCCAGAGCCAGGAGGAGGGTGCAGACTATAGCTCAGAAGGTTCTCCAACGCCACGAATATTCTAAGTCCGAATATTCCCTTCACCACTTAGACGAATTCAGAGCTTGGCTACAAGAACGGGAGATGGCAATTCTACAACTTATATGTAAGTGGAAATTGTCCGTACTTGCTTAGCCAGATTCAGACTTTCTTTAAGGAAGGAACTTACGAAAGAAGTTAGCAACTTTTTCACTATACTAATGTAGAATTCTTTCAAATTATGTTTTATTATATTATATTCAGCATTATGTTTATTTTATTGTGTTTACTTATTATTGCAAGCGTGAAGCTGCAATTTGTGTGTTGAATAACCAACTCCTTTAAAATCTGTTCTTTTCCCGCTCCTTGGGATCCTCAGCAGTGATTATAGGATTGATAATTCGTTCACCTGGACTACCTTATCATCCCCTACTTATCCGATTCCCGGGGGCACGACAGCAGTAAACAATGCTATTTGTGGACAGTCGTGGAAATTTGCTGTCTACATACAGTTGGACTCCCATCAAGAGTCCACACCTGTGGAGTAACGGTCAGGGCGTCTGGCTGCGAAACCAGGTGGCCCGGGTTCGAATCCCGGTCGGGGCAAGTTACCTGGTTGAGGTTTTTTTCGGGGTTTTCCCTCAACCCAATACGAGCAAATGCTGGGTAACTTTCGGTGCTGGACACCGGACTCATTTCACCGGCATTATCACCTTCATATCATTCAGACGCTAAATAACCTAGATGTTGATACAGCGTCGTAAAAAATAACCCATCAAGACGCGCTCCAAATTTTAATTTCGTATCTATACATGGCTCTCAAAACTTAAAGACATTGAAGTTTCATAAATAATCCATAGTTTAATTGATGTAATTCTTAAAAAAAATACGAGTTTGAGAATTGTAATTTACTTCAGTTTTATACCAATCATTGTTTTTGTTCATTACGTGCAAGTATCATTAAGACAATTAAGTGAAAACATCTACTACTTCTGGTGCCTGTAAAAAATATCAGGAAGTTGTTAGTTGTAATTGGTCTGAAGTCATACCTATTTACTATGATAAGCATAACTGAATTTACCATATCATGTAATTATGTTAGTACCGTAGAGTAATACTGCATTTATGTTAAGTTTCTGTTTATTGTTAAAAATGAAATGGGGGCTTTTACAGGAGCAACAAAATCGAAGTCATATGATATCTTCTTCCACAGTGATTAGGTTGATCTGGAAAGCTGACAGACTGGGACCTGATTGCACAGTGTCAGTGAAGTTAATGAATAGTGCGAATTAGTGCCGCATTTCGGTCGCTCGAATCGCTGTTCAATAGCTGTATGTGAAACTGCAATTAAAAATTTGTTCGTAATAACTTTCGATGTCATTCACTATCTCCCATTTGTGATGCCAATTAATATTATCTGAAGCTTAATAAAGCTCTATTGATTCATTACATGGCATACCACATCTTCTGGATATAATGTTATACTTAGGGATTTTTATTATGGCCGATATTAATATAATGACGATAGGTAGTTAATGAAAGGTATGGAATGTTAATGTACTAGATATTCAACAGCAACACAGAGTGAAATGATGTTAAATAAATAAATTGTTACTAAGAAAAAGACCAATGAGATGCTTTATGTTGATTGTGACATTAAATGGGGCAGAATATGGACATTACTACGAAATGAAGAGAAGCGAATAGAAGCATTTGAAATGTGGATATGGGGAAGAATAAGAAATAAAGCTGTGTTGGAAAGAGTGGATGAAGAAAGAATGATGCTGAAAACGATCAGGAACAGAAAAGGAAATTGGTTTGGTCACTGGAAGAGAAGTAATTGCCTACTGAAGGATGCACTGGAAGGAATGGTGAACGAGAGGAGAATTCGGGGCATAAGAAGATATCAGATGATAGACGATATTAATATATGAATCATATGCGGAGACAAAGAGGAGGACAGAAAACAGAAAAAATTGGAAATGGCTGGGTTTGCAATGAAATACCTAACCCATATGGTTTCTATAGTTGCGAGGTGCGCAGACATCGCATCTTTCAGTTATAGAAACCACTCACTATCTCTCGTGTAGTCCGGATTTGTGCGAGGCGGGGCTCGCACCTCACACGTCGCATGCGTCGGTTCAGAAAAACCAAGGCTTTATCATTAAAGCGTATGCTTATAATTGCTAAGTTTTATTTCCTTTTATTTTCGTGCCATCTAAGATTTTGGACCATTACTTCAGGTCTATCATAAAGGTAAGCAAGGAAAGTAAATACTATCGCTGATCCGAAGCTATGCTCGGGTTAGATTCTCACTTGCATTTATTATTTGGTTAGGTTTTGACGTAGAATTACGTCTATCCAATCGTTCCTCAGAACGTGTAACGCAGAAACATCGTCATTCAGTCGTACGAAGCGAAACGCCGTTTGCGATTACAAAGAAGAAGGTTGGGGGTAGGCTGCATGACTGTGAAAGTCTCGATAGCGCGTAGTGCTCAGGGACCACAGCGAACCGATACCTTCCACGTTTTCTCGAACAATCGACTTCGAGCCTAAGTATCTATGCCTGGTAAGGTTTATCGTGTCTCAGTAACAATAAAACCAAGTTCCTTCAAATGAGGGTGGAGATTATAGATAGGATGGTTGTAAATTTTCAGGATTCCTTTCAAAACCTTGTTATTGCACAGGCTACCGGAACTCATTTTCGTGAAAGACAAGCTCAGTGATGGAACTATACGGTACGAAGAGAGATATTTTGTTACTTTATTTTGCGCTACAGAATGTATCAATTTCCGCCACTGGCATCACTTCACTCCCCCCCATCGCAATAACAACACAGACGAGGTAAGACATATCTCCTTACTCTCTCTTTTCACAGTGAGACAAGATTCATCACACAGACTGTAACACACGAAGTCTCCGTCAATTCTTGTATATCATGTATAAACTTCTTAAAATAAAAAAGCAAACACAAATTAACTTGTTCCACTTTTTTATTTCTTCCGAACTTTCTTGAGCCAAAACTACTGTCCGTCCGAGTGGTTACGGCGCATCCCGGTTTCCGCCAGTTTCTGCTGGTCCCTCTGCCCTGCGACATAACCGCTCGGACGGACATTACCCCATTCTCACCGCAAGAACTCTTATTATTTTAATGTACCGAAGTACATATGATATTTCTATGCAGATATTCTGCGTCATCATACGATGAAAGAGTAATGGAACCAATGGCGAGCTTATGTGAGGGCGGCAGTGAACCTCCGGGTGCCTTAAAAGCAAGCAAGTAAGTAAGTAAGTAATATGAATGTACCGTACATCATACTTAAATTTTGTACTTTGATAATTATAGTACGTATGCAACTTTTAAATTTCTTCATGAAAATTCAGTTACACGACTTTCACGTTTGGGTTAAAGCGGTATTCTATTCGCGGAGGTTCTGTTAACAGAGGTTTTACTGTAATCCCACATTGAACCTTCGGACTCTCATACCATATCGCTATCACCAATTCCATCGACTCTAAATAACCTCGAAGCTGATATAACGACGTTAAACGACCGATTTAAGAAAGATATTGGAGTCAATATTAGTGTTCCTGTTTGCTTGTTTATATAAGATAGGTTACACTGTTTTTATATAAATTGTATTTTTTTATTGTCGACAAATATGTGCTAAAGTTTGTCTCATTTCATAGCCTTCCGGGAATGAAAGGGGCCCGCTAGAGACAGCCACTCCTATAGTTTTTTTTTATGAATTTAGGCGCCCGTTTCTTCCGTAGAAATTCACACGGAAATCGCTACTTAATTGACTTCTCTCACTCAACTAGGCGCAGCGCTGTCCGCCTGTCTCCGTTCGTAGAGAAATTTATAGGAAAAGTACCTTTTAGGTTTTTACTATTTCATAGGCAGATTTGCGTTTACCAGAATTAGTTGGAATTGTGTATAAAGATGATGTGAAAAATGTCTTTGGATGTAACCTAGTTTTCTGTGCCAAAACTGGATTAATATAAAATTAATTATTATCCCCAATTTCAGTTCATCATAAAGCACTTCCATCTAGAAATCTAGTGAACCCAAGTTCGATTTACCATAGATAAGTAATAGTGTGTTTTTCTGTGTAATCACAGTAGAAGACTTTGTGTCGTATTGTCCTCATGACCAGAGATTTAATATTTGTAGCGAATGTCTCGGGACATATTAAATCCTCCCTAAACGAAGGTGATAATGTCCACTGACATCTTACCTTTTCAGCTACTTATAATTAATATGGGCATAAACCTAAGATGGGAATAATAGAAAGTAACTTTCTTCTGAGAGCTTAATGATTCTGTGAGTCATTTGAATTATTGCGACATTTTAAATAATAATAATAATAATAATAATAATAATTTAATAATAATAATTTAATAATAATAATAATTTAACAATAATTATAATAATAATTTAATAATAATAATAATAATGATAATATAATACTTATCCATTTCTTATGGTATAGAAACTGGTGATCCATTGTGGTCTCAACAGACACAATTATTTATTCTCTTCAGATACAGCCACCAAGGCCTTGTCCCCCTTGATTCTGGACTACAGTATACTCACGACATGGATTTATCATTTCCATCTCTGTTACTATCTGAGCACCAGCTCTGAAACCGCGGCAGGAATGCGGCGTGGAACCTAGCAGACTGTACTATACTTATTGAGTCACGTCTCCCAGCTCCCCACTTCCTCATACGGCGGGGTTTCAGAGCTGGCGCTCAGATTATAGTTTAGGAATGTTGTGATCGTGTCCTCTTAATTTAAACAAAAAAAAAAAAAAAATAATAATTTTTCTTATCTAAGGCTATGCGATCTCATTTCGCTATGCCCCATTGTGTGCAGTTTTCTTAATCTAGCTGAACAAAATTAATAACTTCTCTCCTATTCAACAGAGTTCCATGAAACATCATGCAGCACTTTAAGATAGCGTATTTGATTTCAGTATAAACTATGGTTATGTTTGTGTACACCTTTATAAGGGGTTAAATTAGGCAACATTAATAAATTCTTTCCTATGTAACTTATTGTCATGAAATTTTGTGCAGAACTTCAAGGTAACGCGTTTGACCTGAGTACAAACTCTTATTACGTTTGTGTAAGGGGAACTACCCCTTTACAGGGCGTGAATCTAGGCAAAATCAATAACTTATTTCCTATCTAACAGATTGTCATGAAACTTTACGCAGAACTTAGAGGTAGTGCATTTGATGTGAGTACAAACTCTGATTACGTTTGTGTAAGGGAAACTGTCCCTTTAAGGAAGTGAATTTGAACAACATTAATAACTCCTTTCCTACCTAATGTATTTTCACGTAAGCATTTATTTTTTTATCTTAGTAGGTTATTTTACGACGCTTTATCAACAGCTTAGGTTATTTAGCGTCTGAATGAGATGAAGGTGATAATGCCAGTGAAATGAGTCCGGGGTCCAACACCGAAAGTTACCCAGCATTTGCTCATATTGGGTTGAGGGAAAAACCTGGAAAAAACCTCAACCAAGTAACTTGCCCCAACCGGGAATCGAACCCGGGCCACCTAGTTTCGCGGCCAGACGCGGTAACCGTTACTCCACAGGTATGGACAGCAAGTATGTATGTATGTACAATTTAAATTATGTTTTATTTAACGACGTTCGCGACTGCCGAGGTTAGGCCTATATCAGCGTCGCCGGTGTGCTGGAATTTTGTCCAGCAGGAGTTGTTTTACATGCCACTAAATCTAGTGACATGATCATGGATGGACAACTCGTGCTCCCAAAGTGCTAAAAAACCTTGAAAGAGAGAAAGGCAGACGAAGCCAGCCGCAGCAGTTACAAGTTGTTTGTAGTTTCGCTGCAAGAGCCACGGTGCGCTCTGGCGGCTCATGCAGGTGGCCGTGATATCTATTCCATGATTTGAATTTCAGAATGACGCATGGTACAATAATTATAGTAATTTTATACAGACTATATTGAACACATAACAAAATTATATTATTTCCTATCTTTGTTAATTAGTTTAGTACTGGTAACAAAAACTCAATACAATCTTTTCAAGGTACAACAAATATAGCTGCAACACTTATTTATTATTACACTATTTGTTAATATTTCTTATTATATGTCTTATTTGAAACGTAGAACGATAGAATTTACAAGTCTTTATACATTAAAGAGTATTCTTCTGTTCTCAGAAAGGTAATAGTCTGTATTCACAAACAATAACAAATTCAAAGATGTATTTTTTACATGTCACTGAATATGAAATAAGCTTATTTCTGAGCTCTTTCTTTACTTTGAGAGTTTTTACACTTCTTTCTTGTATTAAACTCTGCCTCAAGCACGTACAGTATATATGGAAGCAAAGAGTATATTTGGAAATTCTGACTTAGGCAACATTACGAACAGTTCGATTCCTGATTTTGCTGGAATCTGAGTGGCGTGATGTTCTGTAGATTTATTAAGTCAAGCTATAAATTTTCAGGATTTTCTATCTGCGTAAGCCAAAAATATTTCAGAAATATTTCGATTCCTTGTCAATTGTCACTGTTTCTCCAAACTTAGCAGTGAATTCTGCTGTAGGTCTTGAAGTAGGATCTTATATTTCATAAGAAGATTTTCTTAACACTCTTCAAGATAGTTTATAGTCAAAGAAAGTGAAGTTGTCTAGGTTCTACATTATACTACCACATTTAAAATTTATCCATAAATGCTCTTAGTTAGTCGATTATATGTCGTGCAATTCTGTAACTCGCTCGCACAACGTGCCAATGATATTTGATATCAGTCTCACCTTGTTGATATCTCAGTTTTACCTTTAGTTGTTCTAAAGCAGATGCAGACAGTATTTCTTTACTAAAACCTTAACTATCTAATTGTAACATAAAATGTCATGCGTAAGAAAGTATTACAGAATACAAGCTTTACCTCTCTTTTTAATAAAAAAAATTCTCTTTTTACTCGTAACTAAAGGGAAATGATCTGGGAATTATATTGTTTTTCACTTAAAACGAGCCGCCACTTACTTCAGACGCGATCGAACTTGTGTCTTGAAAGAACCGCACACAGGCTAGTACAGAATCCGTTCTACCTGCACTGAGATTGTGTTGACACTTTGAGAGCACGAGTTGCCCACCCATGGACATGATCCTGTCGCATTTAAGCACACTTAATTGCCATCGACCTGGGCCGAGATCGAACCCGCTAACTCGGACACAGAAGGTCAGCGCTATACCAATTGCGCCACACAGGGCTACTGTATGTATGTATGTATGTTACGTGCGTATGTTATTATATATGTATGTGTGTATGTATGTATGGTTTGTTTGTTAGTTCCGTATATATTTATGTATGTTATATATATATTTTTTTACTTATTTATTATACAGCACGCCGTAATACAATACAGTAATACTACATGCTTAGGTTTTCACATTTACATTTTCATAGAGATAATTTACGGTTACGTTCTATGGCAACTGGTCACTTGATGGATTAGCCCCATATGCTCAATGCTTTTTTTTAATGAGAAATCCTCTATAGCCAAATTATTGAAAATAGATTAAGTTGCTTCATTACTCAACTTACTCTGTTATTTCAATTTTAAATTTTAAATTTCTATCACTTACTTATATTACATTAGAGTATTATTATTAGGGAGCAGATTTTTATGTGCTGAAAAATTTAAATATATTTATGTTTTATTTGCTAAAAAGTACAAAAATATTTGCTAAAAATAAAAAAAATATATATTTTTTTTTAAATATGAGAAAAATACTACACCAGAATAAATAAATAAATAAATAAATAAATAAGTAAGTAAATAAGTAAATAAATAAATAAGTAAATTAATAAATAAATAAATAAATAAATAAATAAATGAATGAATGAATGAATGAATGAATGAATGAATGAATGAATAAATGAATAAATAAATAAATAAATACAAAGATTTTAAAGGTCGCACAGACCTAAACAAATTGAAACTCTACACCCAAATTAAATCTTAATCCAACATCGAGGTCGCAAACCCAAATACCTTACTTAGCTTGGAAAAAAAATGTTGCTAGGTATTCACCAACCACACTTGAGTGCTAGTAGTTGGCCGAGAATTGCAGTGAACAGCAAAGGTCATCTCCAAATTCTCCATCACAAATGCATGCCGATTATCTCTGAACAACGACTTATACTGTGAAAACGATCTTTTCACGTCACAGGACGTCAGACGTGCATATTTAAAAAAGAGGAATGTCACAAACACAAACACCTTCAGTTTCACCTACAGGCACACCCTCCAATAATTCAGCAACTTTACACATTTTTTATATCCACTGTTTTTCCCAAACACATTCTGGAATTTGACCCTTGGTACTTGTATTTCTGAACCTGGTAGCGAGTCTAGTTTAATTTCCACGACACGCACCTCTCTGTTTCAGACAACAGGTTTTTGGGTGTTTCGAGTTTTTTATGGTGTCACACAAAAAGCTTAGATTTGCTAATAGGAAAGCCAAATCGTTTTTTAAATAACCATCTTTCAGTATATCTTGAAGGATATCGATTGATGAAGCCCGATAACAGGGAATCACAACAGGACGTATTGCCCTACTTGATGAACATGAGCGAGAGGGGATAGATTTGTTTAAATTAAATAATGTTCATAACCCAGCTCTTATCTGTTGTGTTTCACAAACAAAGCGTGGAATGAAATCATCTTCATGGAGATGCTGCTGAACAATAAACATTCCTAATTATGTGTTACATCTTTCCTCCTTGTCCATGTTAATTTATTCTCTATTAATAACACTGATATGCTGCCTAGCAGTTCACAGAACTTGTGGCGATACTATTACAAAAATGGATCACGGATACACCACACAGCGCTTAGAAACACGAAGCAACCAAGAATTGTTAAAAAGATAACGTACTTCTGAGTGACACTCCAAGATTTATGTTTTTATAATAGATTTCCTGAAAATATGTATTTACACAATTTTTTGTGAAAATATGTTTTATGTCAAATAAAATTCGGGTTTTAAACTTGAAACTTCAGGTTCGGAATTTTTAACTTTGTTAATTGTATTTTATCACACGCAAAAATAATATTTAATTACATAGAAATCCGCTCCTTAATTATTATTATCCAATATTACAATTCAATTTTTCAACAACTGTTGAAGTTTCTCATTTATAATTTCATAAAATCAATTAAGTCTGTGAATTTCTTGAATTGTTTTCTGTGCTTTTCAATTAAATCTACTTTAGTTGTGGCCAGGTCCGGTATTTATGTTCTGGTTCCTCAGTAGATTTCTCGCCTCTAGTGAAGAGCAGTCGAATATCATATGATCTACAGTCTGCTCATCTCCTTCTGTGTGTGTTTGTTTTTGCTTTTGTATCTAGTGATTGATTTAGTTATGATTAATTTATTGATTCGCCGATTAACTCAATCACTGTCAAGTTATTAACTAGATCATTCGTTCTCTCCGAATATCTTAACAGTTGCACAGCCTTTGTCCAAGCCCAGTCTCACAGTTTCTCGGAGAAAGTTAGTTGGTGTGGAAGTTAATTCTAGTTTGTTAGATACACACGAAAAAGTGGGTTTTGGAGGTGCATATGCACTCTCGAACAACTATAAACCTTCTTTTGTTATGTGGGGCATGCATGTGACGGATATTAGCCCTCGGGGAATAGTTCTCCAGCACGTTTTGCATATCGCTACATGAGCATGCTCTCCAACTTTTCTTTATTCCGTGCTCAAACTTCTGTACTATTTTAATAGTACAGATTTTAATCATACTCTTTTAATATTGTAACTTTCAAAAAATTATTCGCTCTTAAATATAGATCCATTTCCAGCAGAACGAGTAAATACCACCCAGAATGTGAGACACTCATGTAATCTCTATTTCCACATTGTAGTAACTTTTTCCCGGTAACGGCTTAAGGAATCTCATAATCAGTCTATAAATTGCGTATCTAATACAGCTATAAGTTTTGCGTGTATCAAAAGGAAGAACCGAATGCCCCTACACTCTCACCATGGTTGTTTAATTGCATCTGCAATTCAGAGAAGGAGATGGATTGGATTGACATGAGTGGAATTCTCAAGTTAAATCATTATGAGCGGAATTTCAGCCTCGTAAATATAACAGAGGTGATTCTCACAGATCCATCATTGTCTCCACATCTTAATTATAACCTTTAAAAGTCAGAGTTTCTCGCCAGATGTTTTCCGACTGGCAATGTGACCATCTCTCGGAAGCCAAAGAGTCTCGCCAGCAGGGTGTCCATGGACTATTTTATAGCATCACACTCCCGTATATCAGAGGATCTTGGCAGCTGGATTTCCCGATGGCATCAATTTTTGTTCCTTTGCATTTCATGTAGAAGTAGTAATCTAGATAAGCCTATATGTTGCCGCGTGTGTAACTTAAGAGTTAACGCGCTAGTCTTCAATCTAGGTCGTGAATAAATCAAACGTTTCTTTTAGTTGGTTATTTAACGACGCTGTATAAACTACTAGGTTATTCAGCGTCGATGAAATGGGTGATAGCGAGATGATATTTGACGAGATGAAGCCGAGGATTCGCCATAGATTACCTCGCATTCACCTTACGGTTGGGCAAACCTCGGAATAAACCAAACCAGGTAATCAGCCCAAGCGGTAAATCAAACATTGCAGAGGATTCTTCATAGGGTACTCTCATTTCCCTCTTTCATACCACCAACTCTCTCCATCCTTCCAACAGTTTATCTATCATCTGCAGTAGTTAAAAATAGGTTCGGGTTAATTCTTGGGAGTAATACTGTTTTCCGATGCTGATATAGGAAAAGAATCGGGCTCCGGGTCTTAAGGGCTTATTAGATAGGACATATTCGTCTGAGGAAGAAACCTGGCAGTGTCAGGGCTGAGGCAGGAAAGAAAGAAAGAAAGAAAGAAAGAAAGAAAGAAAGAGACAGACAGACAAGTAATGGTACCTGTTTGAAAATGAAGAAAACATACGGCAAACATTAAGGAAATTAAAAATTGTTGATTGTACTGTAAAGGAAAGTGTGATTCTGGTTCATAATGCGAAATATTATTCACACTTATTCACTATATAAATATATTTTGGAAATAAGAAAAACAATCAAAGCCATGAAGGCTATGGCGTGACATAAGGGTAGTGAGCTGGCACTATGGTTCATTGCGGATCCTCGGATTTATTTCGCCAAAACATCTTATCATCAGCAATTCCATTGCATTGGAAAACTTTGTAATTGATAAAGCGTTGTTCAGCAACCAATCAGAAAACCAAAATTTCATAATTACTATTTTGTAACCAAAATTCTCAATTCTAGGATCTATTAATGCATTAGACTACGCCCATCCAACTAAGCTTCACACGAAATTACTTATTAACATCATATTTTTATTCTCTGGTTTTAGTTTATAGTCTCATCCTGTCAGTCCAATTATTTCCATGACAGCTAAAATAGAACGTAAACAAAGCTAATATAATTTGTTTTGTACTGCTGTAGCTGATGAATGTCGTTATTTGACGACCGAATGTCATTCAAACAGGAACAAAATAATTTTGTTTTTGTGCTTGCGGCTTGTGTGTGTTGGGGTGCTGAGTCATCAATTGAAAGCCGTAATTAGAATTTAATGCAGCAGAAACCAGTTGTAATTAATAGAACATTTATATGAGCTTGCTTTGTAGTTTTTGCATTAATTAAAAACTGTATCACAAGCCCAAACTTTCATCTCGTAGAAGAAAAACTTCTCTTGTTCGCTTAATTACAGGCCTTTCATCTAAACTCATATGAAATTCCATTGAACTGTAAGAGATTACATTACAAATTTATATGCGAGCTATCCGGAAAAGATAGCTGTTTGTAATTTTAAACTCTGTTGTTCCACTTCCTCAAGTTTATCACAACCAAGTTATGTTTCTTCCAACAATTCAAGTCTCTCGTATGTAACATACTGTGATGTTCATTTTCCTCAGCTGCATTACTAATGTTTTAGTGTGTATTTTAAGTCAATTCCATGCAGCTTTCTTAGCTATAAAATTCAATAGTTCTCTTTCACGATAATGCAAACCAAGAGCAGAACGGATCTGGTTTATAACTGGTTTCTCTTGTGGTTTCCTCTAAATTGTTTCCAGCAGGCTGATTTTACGATATGAAATAATAAATTAATATGAAAGGTAATCAATAAATAGAAAAGGATTGAAAAATTAGTTCTAGTAAAAGATGCAGGTAAATATAAATTCAACCACCTATATAAACAGAAAGTTGAAGACATTTAGTTTAGATGTAGCGGAACGCAAACTTTGCCCGCGGATATCTTGAGATTCACGAGTGATTCAAAAAGTGTCAGTAGAACAAAGATGTAATTTCAAACGTAATTTAAATTATAATTAACTTTACCCATGAACGATAACTAAAGTGGTCTTTATTGCACCATCCTTCACAGTAGTGAATTAAAAGTTTGTAATTCAAATGTAAATTAATTCTTTTGAAAATCATTCTCTCCTTGACAAACAACACATAATGCTTTTCACGCCACTTAGTTCATACGTCTCGTCTTCTTCGTAGCTACCAATATTTTGTCTCAACGCATGTAATATTCACTTACCATAACTAACAGCAACTGAATCTTAACTTCACAATTAGGCAACGTTGCTTGAGCGCGAATGGCTCGTGTTGTTTTGGACAGCTAGAAAGCCGCGACCTCCGTGAACTAAGTCCCGTGAAATGGGATATAGTAACAATAAAATGCATACATTCACTCATTTATAGCTTCTTCACAAACAACACATTACAAAGATAAGACACACAATTTTAAATTAAATGTGTATAGCCTACCAATAATGAAATTTAGATACTAGTGATAGATAAAATATTGTATAGCACACGAGAGTAAACAGATTTTATGCGCTCGTGGAAATTATCAATCTCAGCTTCTTCTCGGGCGCTAAACTTTCCACCCGCGAATGAAATCTAATTTTACTTTACTGTCTTATACTATAAACTAATATTATCACGTTCTCCGATTTTGGAAAGTAAAGAGAGGAAATAGAGAAGGTAATGAAAAAGAAAAAAAAAACAGACAAAAATTAGGGGAGGAAGAAGACGAAGGGTAAAATAGAGAAGGTATTGGAGAAGAAAAACAAGAGTGAAATTAGGAGCAGAGAAGGAAAGGTAAAATGGGGGAGAAATATATGATCGAGAAAATAGTGGAATAGAAATAACAGGAGTAAAATTAAGAGAAAAGAAGATAAGATAGAGAAGGTAGTGAAATAAAAATAACAAAAGAGAGAAGATAAGATAGAGAAGGTAGTGAAATAATAATAATAATAATAATAATAATAATAATAATAATAATAATAATAATAATAATAATAATAATAATCCGTGGCGTTACAGCCCGTGAAGGGCCTAGACCGACCAGCCGGCTGCTGGCCTCACGCCCACATGCCGAAGCAGAGGTGGACGATCATCCATTCAGAATGCAGGTATTGTGTGGTTAGCACGATGATCCCCCCCAGCCGTTATAGCTGGTATTCGCAACCGGATTTCGCTACCTATCGTAGCTCCCCAAGTGTATCACGATGCTGGGTGGGCACCGGTCACATACACTGGCCGAAATTTCATGAGAAAATTTCTTCCCCCATGAGGACTCGAACCAACGCGCATTCCGTAACGCGGGTCCTAGGCGGGATGCCTTAGACCGCGACGCCACGGCGCGGGGAAATAAAAATAACAAGGGTAAAATTAAGAGAAAAGAAGATAAGGTAGAGAAGGTAGTGAAATAAAAATAACAAAAGAGAAAAGAAGATACGATAGAGAATGTAGTGAAATAAAAATAACAAGAGAAAAATTAAGAGAAGAGAAGGGAAGATGAAATGGCATAGAAGTATAAGATAGAGAAGGTAGTGGAAAAGAAATAACAGGAGTGAAATTAGGAGAAGAGAAAGGAAAGTGAAATGGGGTAGAAGTATAAGATAGAGAAGGTAGTGGAAAAGAAATAACAGGAGTAAAATTAGGAGAAGAGAAGGGAAGGTGAAATGGGGTAGAAGTATAAGATAGAGAAGGTAGTGGAAAAGAAATAACTGGAGTAAAATTAGGAGAAGAGAAGGGAAGGTGAAATGGGGTAGAAGTATAAGATAGAGAAGGTAGTGGAAAAGACATAACAGGAGTAAAATTAGGAGAAGAGAAGGGAAGGTGAAATGGGGTAGAAGTATAAGATAGAGAAGGTAGTGGAAAAGAAATAACTGGAGTAAAATTAGGAGAAGAGAAGGGAAGGTGAAATGGGGGTAGAAGTATAAGATAGAGAAGGTAGTGGAAAAGAAATGACAGGAGTAAAATTAGGAGAAGAGAAGGGAAGGTGAAATGGGGTAGAAGTATAAGATAGAGAAGGTAGTGGAAAAGAAATAACAGGAGTAAAATTAGGAGAAGAGAAAGGAAAGTGAAATGGGGTAGAAGTATAAGATAGAGAAGGTAGTGGAAAAGAAATAACAGGAGTAAAATTAGGAGAAGAGAAGGGAAGGTGAAATGGGGTAGAAGTATAAGATAGAGAAGGTAGTGGAAAAGAAATAACAGGAGTAAAATTAGGAGAAGAGAAGGGAAGGTGAAATGGGGTAGAAGTATAAGATAGAGAAGATAGTGGAAAAGAAATAACAGGAGTAAAATTAGGAGAAGAGAAGGGAAGGTGAAATGGGGTAGAAATATAAGATAGAGAAAGTAGTGGAAAAGAAATTACTGGAGTAAAATTAGGAGAAGAGAAGGGAAGGTGAAATGGGGTAGAAGTATAAGATAGAGAAGGTAGTGGAAAAGAAATAACAGGAGTAAAATTAGGAGAAGAGAAGGGAAGGTGAAATGGGGTAGAAGTATAAGATAGAGAAAGTAGTGGAAAAGAAATAACTGGAGTAAAATTAGGAGAAGAGAAGGGAAGGTGAAATGGGGTAGAAGTATAAGATAGAGAAGGTAGTGGAAAAGAAATAACTGGAGTAAAATTAGGAGAAGAGAAGGGAAGGTTAAATGGGGTAGAAGTATAAGATAGAGAAGATAGTGGAAAAGAAATAACAGGAGTCAAATTAGGAGAAGAGAAGGGAAGGTGAAATGGGGTAGAAGTATAAGATAGAGAAGGTAGTGGAAAAGAAATAACAGGAGTAAAATTAGGAGAAGAGAAGGGAAGGTGAAATGGGGTAGAAGTATAAGATAGAGAAGGTAGTGGAAAAGAAATAACAGGTGTAAAATTAGGAGAAGAGAAGGGAAGGTGAAATGGGGTAGAAGTATAAGATAGAGAAGGTAGTGGAAAAGAAATAACTGGAGTAAAATTAGGAGAAGAGAAGGGAAGGGGAAATGGAGTAGAAGTATAATATAGAGAAAGTAGTGGAAAAGAAATAACAAAAGTAAAATTAGGAGAAGAGAAGAGAAGGTAAAATGAGGTACAAGTATAAGATAGAGTAGGTAGTGGAATAGAAATAACAGAAGTAAAATTAGGAGAAGAGAAGGGAATGTGAAATGGGGTAGAAATATAAGATAGAGATGGTAGTGGAAAAGAAATAACAAGAGTAAAATTAGGAGAAGAGAAGGAAAGGTGAAAGGGAGTCCAAGTATAAGATAGAGTAGGTAGTGGAATAGCAATAACAGGAGTAAAATTAAGGGAAGAGGAGAGATTAAAAGGGATGGAAGTATAAGATAGAGATGGTGGTGGAATAGAAATGTTTCACCTGACATAATTAGGAACACTAAATTCAGACGTTTGAGATGGGCATGGCATGTAGCACGTATGGGCAATTTCAAAAATGCATGTAGAGTGTTAGTTGGAATGCCGGAGGGAAAAAGACCTTTGGGGAGGCCGAGACGTAGATGGGAAGGAAATATTAAAATGGATTTGAAGGAGGTGGGATATGATTGTAGAGACTGAATTAATCTTGCTCAGGATAGGGACCGATGGCGGACTTACGTGAGGGCGGCAATGAACCTCCGGGTTCCTTAAAAGCCATAAGTGAGATGGAATAGAAATAATAGGAGTAAAAGTACGAGAATCGGAAAGGTAAAAACGGAGCAGAAGAGAAATAAAATATAGAAAAAGTAGTAGAGAAGAAAAAGTTAGGGGAAAATTTGGGGAAGAAGAGGAAAAATAAAATTAAGAAGAAGTAAAAGATAGAGAAGGTAGTGGAAAAGAAAGAATATGTGATAAAAGAGAGAAAAAGACTAGACAAAGATGAAAGAGAAGGCGAAATTTCACACACGTGAAGAGAGTGGTCCATTACTCTGGACTTTAGCATTCTTTCATAGTTGCATTTATTGATTTTTACTAGAACTCCTTTCAGAGTAAAGTGCATGCAGTCAGTTGTTGAAGGCGGTTCTCTCATGTCCTGAATATGATGTGAACCAGACATTATGGTCTGTAAACGTAATCAGGCAATAAACGACCCGGATGCTGTAAACTGCTCTCGCATGAGAGAAATCTATTCCGACACGAGGAAATGAAACCCTTAATTGCACGGTCGACTCACTTGACTGAATAAACGTGTATACAACTGTGGAAACAGGGATAACCAGAGAAAACAGCACAGGATCTACTACCGGGCATCGAATCTGGGGCTGCAAGGCGAGGAGCAGGTGTAATCTTCAAATCACACGCAGTCATTCATTCACTTGCTGCTCCATTTCTTTGTCGAGTTAAACCAGCTTATTAATTAGCGAGTCACACTTTCATTTCTACCTCATGCGAGTTGCCAGTTATCCATCCATCAGCGAGTTCGATCCTAGAAAGAGGCAACAGGCGTCCTTCTCTTCGTAATCTTCTAGAAATGTTCTGTTGCTAAGAAAGCAGCATTTTAAAAAGTACAGGAATACACGTAATGTGAAATTGATCTGATACCTCCTTCATCTCTCTCTTTTAAAAAAATTGAAACGCGATTTTCATAGGCTTAAGAGTATATTCATATCTCCTTTTTATCTGACTAGACTACAAGTCACCAACTGATTCACACATCAGTCACTCACCTGTGTTATTTCATTCATGTATTTCTTCAAAATTTATTTATTTTTTTATTTACTTATTTATTTATTTATTTTATTTATTTATTTATTTATTCATTCATTTATTCATTTATTCAATCATTTATTTATTTATTTATCATTCGATCGTCCATCTACCGATCCGTATTTTAGTTCAATTTATTATTCATTCATTCTCCCTTGCATCCATCATTGGATAATAAATTGATTTATTCGTAGTTAAATCATGCTCTCCTCTGTTTGTTGATCTATTGATCCATCCATTATTAATTTATTCTCCTATCTACATATTAATTCATTCACCTGTTACCTACTCATTGATCCATATAAGGATATAGTTGTTACTGTATTAATTCAAATTCATTCATTCGTTCTTTCAGTCATTCATTCTTTCTCATTTCTTCGTCAACTCGTTCACTCATTCATTCATTCATTCATTCGCCCATTCATCCATAAAGCCATCCATCCATCCATCCACCCATCCATCCATCCATCCATCCATCCATCCATCCATCCATCCATCCATCCGTAAATTGATCCATCCGTTCACGTATTCTTCTCCGTCCGTCCGACCGTCCATCCATCCACCCATCCACCCATCCAACCATCCATCCATCCATCCATCCATCCATCCATCCATCCATCCCCATCCATCCATTCATCTATAAATCCATCCATCCATCCTTGCTTCCAATCACGCCTATTGGTCTTCATCCACCTACTTACGTATTAATCCGTCCAACCATACATTAATTCAACTATAATCTTACAAAATTTTATCGGATCATCCATCCATTCTTGCACCCATCCACCAATCTTAAAAATTATGTATCATTCTACCGATGTGATGGTAAAATTTATTGCAGTCTATGACAACTTCTGTATATTTATGACAACCGGATCAGATTTGTGATTACCTACATATTCGCCACTCATTTCTATGTTATCATGTCTTCACTTTAGCTAGCACGGGTACTTGGATACAGAGTGAAAGATAACAGGTTAGCTTGCTGTTTATTCTTACATTAATGTGTTCTTACCCTAACATATTCGGTTTCCGGGAACTAGCGCGCTTTCATAGTACTTAACTCTTACTCTCTAATACACATGTAGCAATTAATTTAAAAGCCACTCACTCACTCACTCACTCACTCACTCACTCACTCACTCACTCACTCACTCACTCACTCGCTCACCCATTTCGATTGTATGTAAAGTTACAATTTTAATTATGATGAAGCATACATTTTCATTCATATATTAAGTTACTAATGTTATTATTGTTTAGACATATTTCATGAACGAAATTAACCTGCATAATTAATTTTTAAAAATGTTTCCTCACCAGTATCCGAACCCTGAACTTTGTAGTGTGCTAGCAAGCACGCTAGCACAGTGCTATCGAAAAGACATTTTTGGTTAAGAGCGCTAGATGAAAGCACAGTTACTACATATACGAGTAATTCCATATGGGTGCTCCAAAGCAGTAATAGACACGAGATTGTTTTGGCAATAATTATTGTTGAAATTCATTTTGCATCAGTTGTAGCCCGAAATTTGTCAGTATTATGAAGACGATTTCGCACAGAATCAGCCCCATCAATATTTCCATACCGGAAGCGGTCACATGTAAACAAAAAATGGTGATTCAAACCACTCCTGCACGAATGCTCATGTACTGTAAAATTATTTACTAATCTCGTATACTGAGTAGCAAAAGCAATGAAACTTGGACCAACTTTTCTGGAGACTGAACACGCATGCCTTCAGAGAAGTTCTCTGCCACGAGCAATTACACATCAGCGAAGAGCGTTCACTTGTACGGCCGCCCACTACTGTCTCTCTGGGCAATGGACTAGTAACCCAAAGAGACGACAGAAACTGGGTGATCAGGACACGCTATTAGCATTAACGTGGACTGCAGTTTGTAGTTCAGTTATCCGATCGCATAATTCACTTCAAATCTTCGTAAACTTTAGACACAAGATCAATCTCAACGTTAACTCCAATGTATAAATTCTGTCACGTCCATACTAGCGTGCCGGCCATATTTCACCTTGCAAGACAAATCTGGGATCATTATCATCAACGTTGTAGATGTCGATAGAAGGTGTTATTTTTATGTTATTGTGAGTTCCTATGTGAGAAGGAATGCCCAGTTCTACGTCAAAAAGTTACCATGTCTCTATAATAGCTTTATAATGAAACGCTGTGGTTTACCAATATGATACAGAAAGTAATCGGACTGTACACATTAAGACTTGAAACTTTTCTGTTCATGGGTTCCTATATGAAAACTGTGTAACTAAGTCACTGATACACTTTTAATCCTTTAAAGAATATTATGCAGGATGATTCTGAAGGAATAGAAAATACTTTTGGACGTGGCAATATCGACTATTCTGAGTAAAAAATATGCATGATTATAAACACGTGTCCAATTTTCAATGTGTGTGGAGTTAATATAACTGTTACTCATATCGAACCCAACAAATGTTATGAAGAAGTAACAAATTTGTTGAGTAGGCTACTTACAAAGAAATAGTATGTGTCGCTCTCCTAAGATGATCTGAGGGCAACACTGTTGAAAATCGGTGTACAGAAACAGCTGTTTGTAGTTGTCTAACCTACAAGAATGGGCATGTTTTTCCAACATGATGAAGCCCCTGTAAGCTATATTTTAGCCGACAGGTGACACATCATCTAAAATTTCACATTCCCCGAATGATGAACAGGTTACAGCGGTCACCTGCATTAGCCACTAGGTCGCTATAACTTAGGCCTATACCTGTCGAATTTTGTCTGTGGAGGTGGATGAAAGGCGAAGTGTACAAAAACAAAATGAACACAAAATACGAATAGGTCACTCGCATTGTGCTATCCTCATAAAATAACTACAAGGCGACATCTTTTTAATTAATGAAATAAACTTCGCTATATGCACGCACACACACAAATCATTAGGTTTATTTACACAATCTATGTATATGAATAGTGCTTTACCTATTATAATATAATTATGTCATAATTATATTCATAATATAAATATATGTAACAAAGGATTAGAATCAGAAACACAAGAAGAAAATTCATAATAAACACTCTCTTACATTTTTCTTTTGCATGAATAAACTTTTGCAACAAAATCGTACTTCTGTCAATCTCAAATCAATAAATATTTTCTATTGAAACAAAACTATTTGAATCTCAATAACCAAAATAACTATGTGGTTGTTCCCGAGGCTTACGAGGTCGTTTCATTTTCAGACGCTGTTCAATGTTAGCTTTGTTCAATCTCAAAATATAATTTAGGTTTTGGTCTGACTCAGGCGGATGCATCTTAAAAATTCGCCATTCTACTGCAGTCAACCACTGCACTGACAGTGAGTGACGTACAATATACATGCGTCACAGCGCTCGAAAGAATTGCTCTTTAAAATAACCAGCGCTCATTTCGCAGAATCACGTATCGTGCCCAGCTCTGGCCTAAATGGAAAGGTAAAAAGAGATTCTGGAGGCTGTAGTGGAGTTCGGCGGCGACCTCCAGGGAAATCTGTAGAGCAAGGAGCCTTAGGCATGCACATCATTCCATTCCGGATAGCACAATGGGCCCATCTAAGTGGCGAGGGAAATCCCCAACCCTTGTTGCTCACCTCAAGAGGAACTAATGGAATAGAGTGACACTGTATCAACTACAAGGTTATCTAGCGTAGGTGAAATAAATGACAATGATGTACTAATTTTTTTGGCAAGATGAGACCGAGGATTCGTCATGGAATTACCTGACATTCGCCTTACAGTTAGGAAGACTTTACAATCAGTTCAACAAAGATTCAAACTCACGCCCAAGCGTAGCCTCTGATCGAGCTGAGGTACGCCGGTATGAATGTAATATATTAAATTTATATATTTCGGTCGAAATATTAAGAGATGGTAAGTTAAAGAAGCACACTAATGCCAAGATTCAATGGATCCATTTAGTGAAGCACCAAACTGTAAGGACCTGCTCTACGTCGAGAAGAAATACATTCGCACGTCTCTGCTGCAGTGAAAGTGGTTTGTCCCCGGGGGGCAACAGAAATGAACCTCGATTTAGACGAAAAGGCTGTGTGATTCACAAGATTGTTGCCTCGCATGTATCTGTGTTATAACATTCGTCGTAATTATCATTATCATCAGCAGATATAGAACTATCTTCATTATCGCTTCATTTACAAGAGTTAATTTCTTCTCCTGACTACAAATTCCGTGCACTCAAATTTTATTCCAGATGTCTGCAACGAAGAACGCGTTAAAATTGATCGTTTTGCTTACCTTCACTCTACTATAATTCCAAAGCTCTTATCTTCACCTTAAGCAGAAGTTTAGTGCAGCTTTCTGGGGAACCTCGAAGCAGTCAATATCTACGTCAGGGCATTGGTATCGCCATTCAGAGCGGTAATGCAACAAATATTCTTGCATCCTTCCCTGAGTCCTCTTATTTAGATGAAATTTTCTTTTTTTAATTAATAAATGTATACCAATACACCATATTGTATTTTATTATACTTTGATTCTGTATACAGAAAATTTATGTAATCAATTAATTAATATTGTCTGTTTAGGAAAGGTCGAGTTATGTTTATGTAAACGAGATTGCTTAAGCCTTACTTATGTTATGCTTATTTATTAAAGATTACTTACAAAATCCACTACTGATTAGGTGAATTTGTTGTACTGAAACAGAAATACATGCGCCAAAGAAACCAAATTTTTAAGTGGATTATTATTATTGTTATTATTATTATTATTATTATTATTATTATAATAAAAATTGTGTATATATATTTTTTTTTAAATTCGAAGCAGCAAGTTAGAAATAATCTTTAGGATTTTATACTTGCGATCAGAATTTTAACTACAAATTTTAAAAAATGCACTCGGTAGTCTTATGTATACAACAAGTAATATCCTGTCTATAACCAATGTTTATAGATATATTTTTCAGTGTATCATGTTAAATGAGAACGATGTCTCATTAAAATATACTATCATTCATATAACACTAGGGAAAAAATTACATACACAATTGATATAGTCAAAATGAAAACTGACCAAGTGCAAAAAGCAAAGTTTTGAGAAAACAAAAAAAAAAACCTGTATATTATTCAGTTTTATGTGAATAATGACCTGAATATGTTACAAGTAAAACTTATTGGCATACAGTTTACTATAATGAAGTTGAATTAATTCTTACTTTCTCACATTCAGATATATGGGTCAGTTTGTTAGCTTCCTCAGAACTTTGTTTTTTTGCACTTGGTCAGTTTTCATTTTGACTGTATCAATTATGGGAAAACCTAAATCTGTAATTTAAAAGAGTGTAGGCCTACATCATAATGGTGTAAGGCTATGTAATATATCATCTTAACATTTCCAAAATATCACATTGATAGACATTTTTAAAAAAGGAGTAAATCAAATTCCTAAAATAACCTACTAAAATAAAAAAAATTAGTGAAATGACTTCTACAAGATCTCCATGAACATTGAAGTCTGAATCGACACCCCTTATGAATATAGCTAGCTGCGCCGTATCTTTGCGGTCTGTATTTTCATCAAGAGCTAGTGCGTAACAAGTAAAAGTTTTCATTCTTGCTATCAGTTGCCCCTCCAAGTTATCTCCCATTTCTGATATGCGCTCTGCAGTAATATTACGAGAAAAACTTATAGATTTAAAATCATTAACGTCTTCCGGACATATCTCTTTTGCAACAGGTATGGGACAGAAAGCCGTTGCAATAATTTCGCAAATTTTGTAGCTAGCACGAACCAAGCTTGTTCAATTAACACCCGACGACGACGACGACGACGACGACGACGACGACGACGATGATGATGATGATTATGATTAAGGTTTTCTGAATTCAATATTGATTTTAATTCCTCTACAGCCTTTTCACGAGCGGAACCGGATAACTTTTCTGGTCCATAAGCTTCAGCATGTGTTGTATTAAAATGTCTTTTAATATTATGATGGCTTAGGTATCCAAGTTCCTTTCGATATATTAAGCAATGCACCTTTCCAACCTTTAAGATAAAGAAATATTTATCTATTGAATCGTCGCTCCATATCCATACCAGCCTCCAGGGTTGATAAACACACTACGTACAGAACACTGCTACAGCGAGCTCAAGTTGACCGTGCGGACCGTCGTTTCAGCTCAGCTATGGACGGAAACAGTATTAATCGTTTCACAGTTTGAGAGCGCTGTTCGACATCCCTGCTCTATAGCTTAATAATTTATCTATCTATATTTTCACATCCAAATTTTGTCATCCTTGCTAAGCACTTCATAGTAACCGCAGAAATCGAATCAAAAGCAGAGATGAGAGGAATAGTAATTTCCTTGGAATTAAACAAATAAACGTAGGATAAAATGCTATCAAATATTATATTTTAGCACTATGCGTTTGACTCTCAGTGAAGTGCGATTCCCATTAGTCAGTTGAATATCAATACGGTTATTCATTGGCTGAGAGATGTTCGCGTTTAATTATCAAAAAAGTTCGTATGACAACCTCTGCTGATTTTTAAACGAAATTCTATTAACTGACGTGAAAGCCAAGTTAGAATTGAGATTTTTGGTGCAATAAAACTTATAAATTTAAATTTATTAAGGGAGACGAAAGAACAAAAAACAAACATTGGCATCCAAAATTTTTCGACCAAAAACATCTCATTAAAGCTTAATATTAAACTCGTATTCGAGGAAATTACAGCATTGCTCTAATAGCATAACAAAATTACATCATCTCTGTTTGAATGGAATTACAAGCGGCATTTCTCGTGGAAGTGAGTGTGTTCTTGACATCAAGCGACTTTCTTACTGAAGAAGAGCAGGTTGTAAGTGAAAGTTCAGACAGACCTTGACCTTCCTCCAAGGTTGATGCTACTCGCACAGCGCTCATTGTCAGGGCTTCAGCCGGGAGTCGAACGTAAGCGATACCAGTGTCATGATGAGAGCCTTCTAGATTTCCCGGAAGTTACGAGTGTATTTCCTGCTCTCATTAGAACAGCAGGAGATAAATCTGTACTATGATTAATGAATTCAACTTTGTTATTTTTTGCCCGTAGAACTCCTTTAGTAATTAATGATTTCGTGACATGAAAGACAGGCACTTCTGATTTGATTTCTATAAATGGTTTATTTTCATTGCTGTGTAATAATACGAAAACGGAATTGCTTGCCAGGAAATAGTCTCCAGTAACACGTTCCTTATATATATATATATATATATATATATATATATATATATATATATATATATATATTTTTTTTTTTTTTTTTACAGGGCCCCTTGTTTTGTTAAGTCGTCCGAGATAGTCATATGCCAACGGAAAACTAGACGGAAAAGAAGCAAGCAGATTCCGCGAGCGAAAACATTTGAATTACGTTGTGTGAACAGAATATTCATACCTGAATGTAAGACAAGCATTCTAACTTTCAGCTCTTAGCAAGCCAAAAATATACGACTACTCATAAAAGATGTTGTAAAAAATGGTCTAATATTTTGAGAGAAGGTAATACCGGTATTCATAGAAACAAGAATAAAGTATAATCGACATGAGTCCTAAAATTAACATTTTTGAAGAAAAAAGAACAGTAAAATTGGTATTGTAACAACTATTTTCTAATGTGAGTTAAGAATATTGGTTCCCATATTTTGAGAGGAGGTAATACCGGTATTCATAGAAACAAGAATAAAGTATAATCAACATGAGTCCTAAAATTAATATCTTTGAAGAAAGAAGAACAGTAAAATTGGTATTATAACTATTTTCTAATGTGAGTTAAGAATATTGGTTCTAATATTTTGAGAGGAGATAATACCAGTATTCATAGAGACAAGAAAAAAGTATAATCAACATGAGTCCTAAAATTAATATCTTTGAAGAAAGAAGAACAGTAAAATTGGTATTATAACTATTTTATAATGTGAGTTAAGAATATTGGTTGTAATATTTTGAGAGGAGGTAATACCGGTATTCATAGAGACAAGAAAAAAGTATAATCAAAATGAGTCCTAAAATTAATATTTTTGAAGAAAAAAGAACAGTAAAATTGGTATAGTAACAACTATTTTCTAATGTGAGTTAAGAATATTGGTTCTAATATTTTGAGAGGAGGTAATACCGGTATTCATAGAGACAAGAAAAAAGTATAATCAAAATGAGTCCTAAAATTAATATTTTTGAAGAAAAAAGAACAGTAAAATTGGTATAGTAACAACTATTTTCTAATGTGAGTTAAGAATATTGGTTCTAATATTTTGAGAGGAGGTAATACCGGTATTCATAAAAACAAGAAAAAAGTATAATCAACATGAGTCCTAAAATTAATATCTTTGAAGAAAAAGGAACAGTCAGATTGGTATAGTAGCAACTATTTTCTAATGTGAGTTAAGAATACTGATTCTAATGTTTTGAGAGGAGGTAATATTCATAAAAACAAGAATGAGTAGTCTAACAAACATTAATAAGTTCGAACAAACAAGGTCTGTGAAATTGGTATTAAAACAGGAGAATATCTTCCAATGTGCGCTCTTCGCTCGTTTCCTATTGCAATATAGCAAACAAAAGAATAAACACACAGACATGACATACCCGAAAAAAATTATCAAAGAGCTTACAATTAAAAGATATGCTGCTGTTACAATACCAATTTCACAGTCTTTGTTTCTTTAAATATACAGTATTAATTTTAAAATCCAAGTCTATTAGACATTTTCCCCTCATTTTTATGAATACTACCTCCTCTCAAAATATTATGCCATTTTTTCTTAACATTCTATATAACTATGCAAATCTAGTCTTTCAGGTAAAGCTTCCTGTAAAGCAGATTTGAATAATTTCAAGGGAAAAATTGTTCCGGGGCCGGGTATCGATCCCGGGACCTCTACCAACTGAACTACCCGGGAACTCCACCCGACAACGTCTCAACTTTTCCCTTTATATCCACACAACTCGCGTGGGCTGACGAAACGCCAGAGACGCACATCGAGTGCACACAATCTCTGTGTGACTTGAAATTGTGGTTTTCTGTTAACGTACACAGTGACGTATATATTATGCAAATCTAGTTTTTCAGGTAAAGCTCCCTGTAAAGCAGATTTGAATAATTTCAAGGGAAAAATTGTTCCGGGGCCGGGTATCGATCCCGGGACCTCTGGTTGAACGTACCAGCGCTCTACCAACTGAGCTACCCGGGAACTCCACCCGACACCGTCTCAACTTTTCCCTTTATATCCCAGGTAGCTCAGTTGGTAGAGAACTGGTACGTTCAACCAGAGGTCCCGGGATCGATACCCGTCCCCGGAACAATTTTTCCCTTGAAATTATTCAATTCTATATAACTGTTACTTGAATTTTTTTTAAATACTGAATGTATGTTCGTTATCTTGTAGCCAGAGATAATGGACCGGAACCTTCACATTTCTGCATGTTGGGCACCTATAGGCGTTCGTGTGTTCGTCTTTTGTCACTCAATATTTTTCCTCTTCCTTGTACGTACGTTTACGCTGGTGCAATATCTCTGATGATGTCTGAATGAACCTGTTATAAATAATTCATTAACTGAAAGTGAAAAACATAGAAGGAAACGGTTTCTCTCTAAAGTTATTACTATAAATCTTCCCAGACAATATTTCATAGTCGTCTCCCCCTCCTCTTCTTCCTGTTGTGCTATCTAGGGCAACTTATCTTGAGCAACTTACAATTAGGTCATATAAATTTAAGCACTTCATTATTTTGTATGTCGGAATTTCTTTATTTAATTAGATATTCCAATATTTTATATCGTCATCATCTTTATCGTCATATTTAACATTATTGTGCTGCTGTTTAGAGCGCCTCAGTCTAGTTCCGAAGTACTAAATAATATGAAAGTACCCCCTTCATCATTTCTGATGGCTTCAGTTGCGTGTTTTGTCCAAGGGGAGACCTTTCACTTCAAACCACGCATTCTCCAATCTTTCCTATTTTCTGCCTTCCTCTTTGTCTCCCCATATGATCCATATATCTTAATGACATCTATCATCTGATATCTTCTTCTGCTCGAAGTCTTCTCCCGTTCACCATTCCTTCCAGTGCATCCTTCAGTAGGCAGTTTCTTCTCAGCCAGTAACCTAACAAATTCCTTTTTCCCTTGCTGATTAGTTTCAGCATCATTCTTTCTTCACCCACTCTTTTCAACACAGTTTCGTTTCTTATTCTGTTTGTACATTTCACACGCTCCATTCTTCTCCATATCTACATTTCAAATGCTTCCATTCTCTTCTCTTCGTTCCGTCGTAATGTCTATGTTTCTGCTCACTATAATGCCACACTCCACTCACATAGCAATTCACTAGTCTCTTCCTAAGTATTATTATTATTATTAGACTATTATTTCTTTCGTAATTATGTATTTCGAATTTACATGTAATGTGCATAATTATAGTAATAACAAGTTTAGTATTCCCATGGTAAAATATGGTTCAATAAAGTCGAATATCCAATAATAATAATAATAATAATAATAATAATAAAGCTGCCCTTGGGAAGAACACCATGAATGAATGAATGAATATCAGTATCATCACCATCATCATTTAACGTAATCAAATCGAATAATGTATCATCAGCCTAATGGAAACAGTGAAAAAGTCACTCTAGTCCATGAGTGTCAAACGCCTATAGAACAGGAGATATTGCGCGTCAAGCATGCTCTGCTAAGATCAATAACTTTCCGTATAAAATAGAAAAAACGACCTTAAAGAATATGCGCTGGGGGTTGCTTACTCCAGGGGTTACCTCGTACGAGTTACAATTGGACATCTATGCTCTAGTCTGCTAAATACGTTGTTCTACTTGGGTATGCCTGGAATACTAACGATAGATTTCAGTAACTGGTATGAAGAAATGAGCACCGGAAGCCAGAGGAAATAATTATGATGTATTTTGGTTCCTTACTAATACTTAATCGACTACGGTACTTTTAAATCGTAAATCAATTAAGACGTCTAGCTGGCAATAACTGCCACTATATCCGAACTCTAGTATTACGGTTGTAAAACGCACTTGAAGACTCTCACACTGTGGAATAGTAAGAGTATTGCAATGTACCAACTAGTTCGCCGTAATATTTGTAGTGGCGACAAAAGCTGATAAGGTGTGAAACATCAAAGGCAGAAGGAAACATTAAATAGCCAGCAAACAGGGCACAGAGTCAATTGAATACTTAGACATACAAGTATATATTTATTAACATTGGAACTGGACATACTTCCAGTGGCAGTGGTATATAATATACAATAACATTACAATAATTACAGTAATAATAAAATAACATAATTACAGCAATAAAATAACGTATAAAATTAAGTCCAACTATAAATAAAAAATTGCAGTATACCTAGTACTTATTAATAAAGACTAAACTATAAAGCATACCTATGCAAAAATAAACCTAACTTGTAAGTAAACCTATTTCTAAATACTTCTAAAGTATTCTGATTGTATTTATAGTATAAGAACATAAGTTCTAATTTTGAAACTTTTTAAAAATTCTTAACATATGTTTTTAACTTCATTGATGATTAATCTTTAATTCTAAATATCTTGGAATGAATAACATTCACATCTTGTCATTGACATTCTATAATAATATGACATTTTAACATTATACTTGCGTCACCATTAGTATTACTTAAGATTATATATTGTATCATCAGAATTGAATTATATATATTTCTTCTATAAGATATCATTTAATAATGTTTAATAACTATTCTCAAAATTTATTATGAAGTTTATAATAAAATTTCAATTCAATACATTAGAACATTTTACTTTTTAACGATATTGTTTCAGACTTAGTATTTTACAAAAATTTTATAATTTTGTAGCATATTCAAGATCTTTATACATTCCATTCTCTTGTTGCAGTCGTGGTACAACCACTGAAGATGGGGGAGCATAGCCCCCGAAACATGTATGGTTTCTAACCACTTTTATTATTTTATTTATTTTATCAATAAATAGTGTTCAGACAACTGTAGTAATTATCTCCATTATTGTCAATTACTGTCAAACCTATTTCTGTTAAACCCAACTATTAACAACTTAAGCAATTGAAAGTCACCTTAATTCATTATATATGAATTTAATTAATTACATGACAGAACATAAATAATTACATTGCACCTACATGACAATTAAATTTTCAGTCTAATCTTCTCACCTTTTCCTTAAATATATTGATTTTGAGAGGACCACCCTGAAAGATTGCCACAGGTAAGCTGTTGAAATCAACTATTGTGCGGTTTACAAAGGAAAATTTTGCCACGTCCATTCTTTGTTTTCTACATTTAAACTTCACAATATGATCAGTCCTGCCTAAGTATAATGCTGTCGCTGTTATTTTCGGCGTGACTCCTCCTCTTTGCTTACGCCTTAGGAAGTGAAGGATCTATAAAGTCTAGGCAGGTAGTATCGTTCGCCATTTTTGTTCTTTCTTTACCGAGCTACCAGACGAGGAATCTTTTTGCCGCACCGTTAAACATTTTCATATCGTAGCTCCTATGATAATAAATCAATAATTCAGCAAATAATTGAGCTGCAAATAACGTCTTCATGTGCTTTCTGCGAACGCCAACGAAAGAGCCAAAATGGTGGGCAATTATATTAAGTATTTATCGAGCCTTAGGAAGTGCATAACGTCATCAGCAGCGAATGACAAGACGTACACATTTAAATGTAGCCGACCTGCAACGTGATTGGCTGCCGGAGCGACGGAACTTTAGCATTGTTGTCGGTCCATGCTCTGTGTTCCATTTGTGCCTTAATCAATGCACTAAGTCTGGCGTTTCGTCGTCTTCATTCGAGAAATTCCACCCCTAACTCTTTTATTATCTCTTCGCTATATACGAAGCGAGTTTTTTAATCCTTAGCAAAAAGTATAATTTAGGTTTTCTCATTAATACAATAATATAGAACGCTTTCGTTGTAGATTGAAACTGACACACACAAAATTTACAAAATCTGCTGTGGTTTTTCTCAGGTATTCATCATATAGCCTATGACAACATGGCATTGCTATCTAAGTCACTGTGTCACCATTCATGATAATGTGGCGACTTTTTCTGTATCCGGGAGGTACAGTTTTCGATCCCTGAGGCCGGTTAACTGTCCGGGAATTGCGCCTGAGTTGGTACAGCATGGCGGTCAGTAACGTGATCAGTAGACTTCCTGAGAGAGTCTGATGAACTAGGAAACCATTGCCGACTAAAAGTGCATTTCTCTGATACTATGCTGATCAAGGAAGTTTAGTTGAACTGCGATTAGTGAGGAAATAAACTTAATGCTCTGAGTAGAATAGACGTGTATATTTTACATAAATATTTCAATTATTAATAGTAAAAAATAGTAACAAACACAGGTGAAAGCTTGGAGAATAAATTACAGGCATTCAATTATCTAAAATTCTGTCATAAAATCTTATTTTTTCTTTAATTTTTCTACTCTGTAGTACTGGATTTAAAACAACAATCGCTTTTAACTATGCCTATTGAACAACAACAAAAACAAAAAAAATAATAGACTAATACTTACTTACTTACAAATGGCTTTTAAGGAACCCGGAGGTTCATTGCCGCCCTCACATCAACCCGCCATCAGCCCCTATCCTGATCAAGATTAATCCATTCCCTGCTATCATATCCCACCTCCCTCAATCCATTTTTGTATTATCCTCCTATCTACGTCTCGGCATCCTCATAGGTCTTTTTCCCTCTTGCCTCCAAACTAACACTCTATATACATTTCTGGATTCGCCTATACGTGCTACATGCCCTGCCCATCTCAAACGTCTGGGTTTAATATTCCTAATTATGTTAGGTGAAGAATATAATACGTGCAGTTCTACGTTGTGTAACTTCCTCCATTCTCCTGTAACTTCATCCTTCTTAGACCCAAATATTTTCCTAAGCACCTTATTCTCAAACACCCTTAGACTCTGTTCCTCTCTCAAAGTGAGAGTCCAAGTTTCACAACTATAAAGAACAACCGATAATATGCTATAACTGTTTTATAAATTCTAACATAGGATAATAATAATAATAATAATAATAATAATAATAATAATAATAATAAATAATAATAATAATAATAATAGTATTAATAATAGTAAAGGTAAAAGGTAAAAGTATCCCCTTCAAGGCACTTAGAGGCAAGGAGGTAGAGCCCCATGCATTCTTCACCTCGGCACTAGAATGAAGTGGTGTGATCGGCACCACATTTCGACCGCCTTTTACCTCTGAAAAAGACGCGATACTCAATTTGGTAGGAGACTGAGTGAATCTCGCTGCCGTTCCGGAAGTTTGGCAACGAGAAAATCCCGTCACCACCGGGATCGAACCCCGAACATTCCAGTCCGCAGCCAGCTGCTCTACCAACTGAACTACCCTACCAACACCAATAATAATAATAATAATAATAATAATAATAATAATAATAATATGGGTTCATTGTTAAAGAAATTATAAAATTGAACTCATTTTCTCATTTGCATTTATGAAGTAGCAAACGTGTTCCGATGCGAACTTTCAAGACTGCCTTCTCGAGGTCGTTACTGTTGCCTTTTTATTCAGTTAAAATATCTTCAGGGGGGAAATATGAAAGTCACTGGAAGTAAAATCGGGACAATGATCTTATGATACTGTGAATAACGACAGCGATATGACACATAGACAATCGTGAAGGAATGAGTTGAAGACTAAAGGAAGGTTACTTCGATGGAGATACATAACCTTTATATATCGATATGACGAAAGTCTGGCGACAGAGGACAAATGTAAATACTAATATTTTAGTAATATTTTATTAACAACGCATTCTAATCCAGAGGTAATTTTTTGTCGAAATTATACTTGGCTAGATACAATTGGCAAATATTTCCCTAAATCTGTGACACAGGATCCACAGCTTTACTTCCCTTTTGGAGGAAACTTTGCTGAGGATTTAATCAGTATTTAATATCCATTGCCCTTGGTCGGATTTCAACCCGTCAATCTCGAATTCTGTCGTGGCTAGCATAGTAACCAAAAACCACCGAAGTCGATGCAAATATGCGGAGTAGTAGCTGACAGTTGGTATATACCTGGTGGAGAAGATTAAATAGGATCCTTTTGATAGATTAATCAGGGAGGAGAGTTAAATATAAGAGTCTAATATCATTGTGATCGTTTGTGTTAGGACTTAAAGATATTCATACAAATTAATAAGAGGGAACATATCTATACTAAGTAATAATAAATCTGTAGCCGAAATTTTTCTGGTAATTTTCGATTTTCCAAAAATAATTGGTCCTAACATATATAATTAACCGCCCTGAAACCGAAAATCGCTTTTTTGAAATTTTTGTTTGTATATTGTCTGTCTGTCTGTCTGTATGTTTGTTACCTTTTCACGCGATAATGGATGAACGGATTTCGATGAAAATTGGAATATAAATTATGTTCGTTGTAACTTAGATTTTAGGCTATATGTCATTCAAAATACATTATTTAAAAGGGGGTTATAAGGGGGCCTGAATTAAATAAATCGAAATATCTCGCTTATTATTGATTTTTGTGAAAAATGTTACATAACAAACGTTTCTTTAAAACTAATTTGCGATAAGTTTTATTTCTTGAAAAATTTTTATAGGACTGATATTTAATGAGATAAATGAGTTTTAAAATTAAAATAACTGCCATCTAAGGCCGTATAATGAAGTAAAAAACAAATGACTTCGTCTATAAGGGGCCTTGAACAGCAACAATCGAAAGCTATGAAAGATAGCCTACAGAGAATGTTTCTGTGTTTGTATGAAGTAATATCGGAAGCTAAATTAACCGATTTGTATAATTAATTATTATTTCACCATTGCGAAGTGTAGTTTCTCTAGATGGACATAATGCTATAATGTTATTACAGTAACTTCTGATATAATATAATGTACTGTAATATAATATAATATAATATAATATATGTAATGTAATATTATATAATATAATTTAAGTTATTTGAAGGGTTCAGAACCATAGTGGGCCAAACGCCATTTACTGAATAGCCTACGTAGGAAACAAGGGTTAAAATTAAGTTATTACCATAATTAAATGGAAACCTATAACAAGTAAAATAAAGTATACACATTAAATCTAAATCATGTTCATTAAACTATGGTTGCATGTAATAAAAATTAGAAACATGTTAAAGGAATTGTCATTGCACCAATGAGTGGTCTCTGGACCAAATTCATCGCATTTTAATTATTTGGATGCAATTTAAATTAAGTAACATATTAAACGATTTATTCTTCTATCAAACACGAATGTTCCCTGGATCAAATGTCCTATTTTAATTATGTAATTACTTTATATTTATTTCTAACGGGTGCAGCGGAGCGCATGGGTACGGCTAGTGGCAAATAAAGTTGAACAACGATCGAGAAGTCCACACCTGTGGAGTAACGGTTAGCGCGTCTGGCCGCGAAACCAGGTGGCCCGGGTTCGATTCCCGGTTGGGGCAAGTTACCCGGTTGAGGTTTTTTCCGGGTTTTTCCCTCAACCCGATATGAGCAAATGCTGGGTAACTTTAGGTGTTGGACCCCGGATTCATTTCACCAGCATTATTACCATATCATTCAGACGCTAAATAACCTAGATGTTGATAAAGCGTCGTAAAATAACTTACTAAAAAACGATCGAGAAAGCAAGACTAACAGCGCCCGCAAAGCCGAAAACCCGCGCGACAATGTTGTATACGTCACGTCGTTACTTGTGAATGTTTCGAGACGTGGAGATTGATCATTCCCGAAGTGCCGAACGTCAAGCAGCCTTGAAACGCCACTGTTATTTATACTTGACTAAACTTTTATCTACTTTGGCAACTGTTGTATATGTATAAACAATCAAATAGTCTATTTGAAACATCATCTCTACCTTTCAGTGTATAATAATCCGTTCCCCAGCCTTTGATTAAAAGGCTAGGAATTTTTTTTTCATATGTTTGAGATCAAGTGTGCAATCTCAAGTAAAAATGTATTAACATTATGTTTTATGTTTGTTAGAAATTCAAATTTATTTTAGAATTTTTTTCTGTTTATATAACCATAGGTAATACCGTATAATAGAGCCAGGACATTTTGATAAGTAAGATACTGTTCTGTTTTGTTTTTTTGTCTCATTTAAACATTTATAATATTATTTATTTCAATGATGTATGTTATTCAAAGTTACGAAATATTTCCACGCCGACCAAATGCTATTTCGAAAATGATGAGCGAGACTCGAAGCGCACGAGAATGACAAGACGAGACTCGAAAGACAAATGCAACGAACACAGCGAGCGAGAGCGGCAGTTAGTTTTGTTCATCTCTAATGGCAACATTTCAACACGTGTTCACGTATCAGTAGCGGTTGAAACGTAGGAAAGCATATCCTAATTTGTAAGTAAAGCGTAACTGTACGAAAGATTCAGCGTTCTCATGCGTCAGAAAGGCACATTGGTGGTTATGCATTTCAACTTTACGCTCTAGTCCTGCTTCCGACTTGTTTCTACTCTTCCTGTTACACCTTGTTACCGATATTCAGTGGAATTACAGTCAAACCGTCAATGTTATGCAACAAACCTTATAAAGACACATTTTTTTTTTTGTATTTGCTCTACTACATATCTCAACAACACCTTTCCAACATCTCTCGTTTTCCTGGAATACACTTTAAAAAATTCAACTCAAAATGCTACTTCCCTCAAAACCTGTTTACAAAAGACCACAACGATATTGAACTTTTACGTTTAACTCACTGACCTGATTCTTCTAGTATTCACATAGGTCTATTACGGATCATACTTTTTCGTGGACAGGTCTTCCTGTAATATTATTCAATGAGAAATATGAAACTCGAGTGTTATTAAGATTTTAAAAAATGTCTAATTTTAAGTATTTTGTAAATATTTTGTGACATTGTTTGCTTTATTTTATGGGGTAATTTAAAAGTCAGGATGTTTCTGAAATTCATTAAACTTTAGTAAAACTAAACGTGACATAAAAAGTAGCTGGTTATTTTTAAATTCCATTGTTTGCGTGATTACTTCTTTATTTTTATTTTGTTAATTTTAGGTTTATATAATTATATTGAAATGATTATGAATATTACTAGGATTAAATATAAGATAAGCCTCCTTAAGTTCGCCACTTTAAGAAAATTTATTTTTAATGGATAATGAACTCATATATCGAAACCATAAAAAATTGAGTTGCAATATTCATACTATAGAGCATCTTAAATAAAAATTTCGTGAAGAATAAGGTACTGTACTCCTTCTCGTACAAAAAAAAAAAAACCAAGGAGACAGCAGGATGCAACTGACGAAATTAGGACGCATGTGTTATCTAAGTCCACTACTTGTGTGCCTATTGTAAATTCAAATAATATTTTAATATCATCATAGTACAGATGTATTAGGCTATATTTTAATATAGAAAAAACGGTAATAGTAGGAATTACACAACACTTTATCATTAATAAATTATTACAGGATTAACAATTTTAGTAGGCTGTTCTTTTACCTATAAAATACATAAAATATCACTCATTTAAATACTAAAATTAAAATGTAATCCGTTATTTAAACTGGCAACTGTTCAAAACGATCTCAGAGAAGCAGCAACGAATGTTCCTAAGTTGGCCATGGAAGAAGCTGCAGTGACGAACTTAAGAACAGTTCCAACATTTAACAACAATGTCATAAAGTAGGACATCACTATTTCATCATTTCATTTAGTGTTCTGCTCAAGGGTAGGTCTTTTACTGCAAACCCAGCTTTCTCCAATCTTTCCTATTTTCTGCTATCCTTTTCGTTTCCTCATATGATCCATATACGTATTTTAATGTTGTCTATGATCTAATATCTTCTTCTACCTTGAATTCTTCTCCCGTTAACCATTCCTTCCAGTGCATCCTTCAGTAGGCAGTTTCTTATCAGCCAGTGACCCAACCAATTGCTTTCCCTCTTCGTGATAAGTTTCAGTATTATTCTTTCTTCACCCACTCTTTCCAACACAGCTTCATTTCTTATTCTGTCTGTCCACTTCATATGTTCCATTTTTCTCCATATACGCATTTCAAATGATTCTATTCGGTTCTCTTCACTTCGTCGTAATGATCATGTTCCTGTCCCATACAATGCCGATATCACTATATTGAATGTAATTCTAAAAAGTACACAAATTATAATATAGGGATATTTATGGCGCAATTACATAATCATTAAATCATTAAAAAGCGAATTCATAAGGTGACGCATGTGAAATTATACAACATAATGAATGACTATTCCTTCTAAATTTTTTAGCAGTAAAATGTACCACGATCAGATGGACACCGGAGTATGTCATACGGTAGCGAGTTGTACTCATAAACCGAGACTGCGCTCACGAGTGAGTTCGAATACCGCTTGGACTGATTACTTGGTTGATTTTATTCGAGCAATTTCCTCAACTGTAATCAAAGATCAGGCAAATCCGTACCAAACATTCAGACTCATTTCGCCAAAATCTAAATATAACGAATTCTACGACTCTAGATAAATCTATTTTATGGCTCTTTCGATCTTATCAGTTGATTCTTAAAATTTTCACTTTATTTGGTTATTTAACGACGCTGGTCATCCGTCCATACTGCACTACGAGTTTCCGATTATATAGATTCTAAATTCTAGGTGCTCGTTAAGGTCTCTGCGTCCTCTGTGGCGACCGAGTTCAATCCCCGTCTGAGTTACGAAGGGAATTGTGGTGGGCAAAGCGGGCACAAGAGGTTTTTCTGGAGGTTCTCCTGTTTCTCCTCACCATTATCATCATTACACCATACTCTACAATCAACCTCAATCAAACCAGGCCTCCAGAACAAATTAAGAAAATTTCTGAAAATTTTACATTTTTTGTGTTTAATGAGGAGGATAATATTAAAATGGTTTTGAGGGAGGTGGGATATGATGATAGAGACTGGATTAATCTTTCACAGGATAGGGACCGATGGCGGGCCTATGTGAGGGCGGCAATGAACCTTCGGGTTCCTTAATAGCCATTTGTAAGTAAGTAAGTAAATGAAAACTACAAATATTAATTAATTAATTAATTAATTAATTAAGTAATTAATTAATTAATTCATTCATTCATTCATTTATTCATTCATTTAGTGTTCTGCCCAAGCGCAGATCTTTCACTGCAAACCCAGCTTTCTCCAATCTTTCCTATTTTCTGCTTTCCTTTTCGTTTCTTCATATGATCCATATATCTTAATGTCGTCTATGATCGGATATCTTATTCTATCCCGAACTCTTCTCCCGTTCACCATTCCTTCCAGTGCATCCTTCAGTAGGCAGTTTCTTCTCAGCCAGTGACCCAACCAATTCCTTTTCCTCTTCTTGATCAGTTTCGTTATCATTCTTTTTTCACCCACTCTTTCCAACACAGCTTCATTTCTTACTCTCTCTGTCCACTTCACACGTTCCATTCTTCTCCATATCCACATTTCAAATGTTTCTATTCGCTTCTCTTCACTTCGTCTAATGTCCATGTTTCTGCCCCATACAATGCCACACTCCATATAAAGCACTTCACTAGTTTCTTTTATGGAATCATTATTCGAAAGGCATATTGTACATAAATAATTTCAATTAACATGCTCCCATAATATGAGGATGAACTTTCGTCCTCAGGATTAAACACAATAGCTTTCTTAAGACTTAGGCTTTCTTTTGTTTAGGTATCTCAATATACGAGTGCATAAGTTATTTCTTTCATTTCATTTCATTTCATTTATTGTATTCCATAGATCTTACATTAGCATTGAAGCTTTAAGATTTGGAACAAGTAAAAGTTGTACAAGATTACAATTTTTTGGCGAGATGAAGTGAAGTGAGGTCGAGGATTCGTCATAGATTTTCTGGCATTTGACTTATGGTTAGGGAAAACCTCGGAAAAAATCTAACCAGGTAATCAAACCAAACGGGGATCTATCCAAAGTCCGAGCGCAGCTCCGGGTCGGCAGGCTAGAGAGTCTGCTGACTGAGCTACGTTGGTGACTACAAAATAATATACAGTACATAGCAATCAGATTATTAAATTTACAAACCTAAACAATTATTCTTCAGTTGAGCCATAAAATATAATACATAGCAAGTGAGTTAATTCAAATTTAAAAGCGTAAATAATTCAATCAGTTGAGATACAAAAATTGGTAATATATCATGCAAATTGCTTCAAATTACAAGCATAAACAATTCATCAGTTAATCTATACAGATTACTATTCAATTTAAAGCACACATAATTCATCAGCCAAGTTATACAAAAATATACAATATATAGTAGACAGATTAATTCAATTGACAAGCAAACTTTCATTAAGCTATAGAAAATTGTACAATTAATATCAAGTAGACTAATTTCATTTATAAGCATAAACAATTCATCAGTTGAGCTATACACGCTGCTATTAAATTTACTGCATATAGACTACAATTCATTAGTTAAACTATACAAAAATATACAATACATAGTAAACAGATTAATTCAACTTACAAGTATATTTTAATTGACCTATATAAAATTCTATATTTCATAGACATATCAAGTAGAATAATTCAAGTAACAAGCATGAATAATTCATCAGTTGTGTTATAATTTCTTTGAATATAATTTTCTTAACTACTTTTAACTTCCCGGCCCTATTAAGTTCAATTGGCTTTTGTACTGCAAAGTACATATTTTTCTATATTATTTTAGAAAAGGATAAGATATCTGGCGAAATATCTGCGTTCCAGGAAGGTTTAGGGACCTCACTGGGATTAGAAGTCCATTGACTTTACAAAGACATGACCGTAAATATTCTGTACAGTGTAATGTTTGAATAAATTTCTTTTATCATATAACATCCAACACTTACAAAGACAGATAGAGGGAGGAACAAACTTGCAACCCCTTCCAATTTGTGTAGTTGCCATTTGAATTTCATACTTAGCAAAATGCTCATATAGCAAATTCCGCCGGGGTTAAAGTGCACTCAATGGCCAGGGCGCTCTTTTTCCCAGTACAAGGCAGTGTTCCCTGATATTCGCCAGTAATTTGTAATGAACAACTTGAAAATGAATCTCATTGTGTACTGTAATTCTTCAGTATTTGGCGAGACAGTATAATTTATACTGATGGTTACTGCATATTGTTTAATGTTTACATAAAATAATTGAGACATAATTAAATATTTTTCCTTTTTTGTCACATACTTCCCCGATTTTTAGCACCTAAAAATCCGAGACCTAGTTATAGTTCTGATCTGAAGAAGTAGTAATAATAAGTTGCATTTGAAATACAGATGATCAACTTTCAGTGATTAAGCAGTAAATCGACTGGTTTCAAACAAGAGATTTGAATTTACTTTCAGATCGAAACAAGTTGTCCGTCTTCGGAGGAAGACTAATCTAAATCCACTTTAATCGACAGTGGAACTATTTTTTCTGTCAGAAGCTGCCGAACTCGTTGGAGGCGAGTGCGTGGATTTGGATGAGCAGGCACGCCGCTCCGGGTTCTGGTCTAGGAAAGAAGAAGGAGCGAGAAGCAGAATAGTAAAAAAGGAAAGCTAAATTGTTTGAGGCGAAAGTGTATCGAGCGCGAAACATGTATATAAGGAGGGACCCGCACGAAACTGGCATCAGCACTTCAGTTGCGCTCTCTTCACACACGCGCCGGCAACATGAAGCTCTGTGTGAGTATTCTAGTTCAAAACCAACGATATACATTTGATTGATAGAACGGATATAGTCTAAAAGACAGGATACGGTTACAAAATTGAAATAAATACGCATAACTGATATTCACTGATTTACATTCAAATGAATTAAAAATCATCTCATTTTAATCAATTTTCTTCAAGTAATTCACTGTCTAAGACAGGGCTGGGACCGGGAGCGAATCCAAACTCTAAACGGGGACGCTTAATATTCATCCGTGACGGCATCAACGCTGCGCGGTGTTCGGCGGGGATGAAAGGGGTTGAAGAGAAGTCATAAAGTTCCCGTGAGAGAGTAGAATTCGCTCTTGGTGCCCAGCCCTGGTCTAAGACAAGTAGATGAGCATTTAAGTTGGTACAATATTAATTTCAGATATATATTTGATAAATATTTAAATTTAAATTGTGTACTATCGCATTACAGATTCCACAATTGAATTAAGTCCATTATTACAGTTTAAAAATTCTAAAATTAACTTTAAGATAAATATATTATAGAATTAATTTTATATCGTCGCTGTTATTCAAAATTCTCGTAACTCCAGAAAACAACATTTTTCAGTAAGAACAAAAATATTGTAGGAACGTAAGCAAATACTTTCACTGAATATACCTACCGAAACCTCGCGCGACGATTTAACAAATTTTGTGTTGACAAAATTAAGAACCAAAAATCGTGTTTATTTAACATTAACTATAACTATACGAGATTTCATATTAACAGGTATGTTATCACTCCGATATACATGGTTTTTCTGTATTGTCATTCGTGGTAAGCTTATTGTTAATTCTTCTATAAGTTTTATAAATCGTTGAGGATCAATATTTTGCAACCGTTAAGCCCGGAACCTCAATTTCAACTGTCGTTAGATTTACGAGCTTTTGAAATAACAGCGACTATATTTATTTTGATATTAAATCTCATCATAGTGCCGTAATTCGCAAGGATACAAGAAAATTACTGGTCCGTATAGGAGTAAAAATCATTTCCTTATTTTGAAATATCGTCATCGTCTTCCTAACAAGTATTAGGCCCAGTGGCCTGTTACGGTCTCAAGCTAGAATTTTCAGTCCATCTCTTCTTCGGACGACCCAGAGATCTTTTGCCATGCGGGTGGTAATGAAATATAATAAACCAAAACTGTACTGTCAGCAAAATTAACTTAAAAATTTATAATATTTCGCATTGATTAATTATATCACATATACTATATTTTTTCTGACATAAGTGGCATGTTTTTTCAAATCGCGAGAGAAAGATTGAAGTTCTTTTTCGATGGCTTCACTAATATCAATGAGCGGAATTTGAAATTACAACACAATTTTAACTAAACGTAGCGTGAATCTAGAATACTATTGTTTCAATCGGTATAAATCAAGCAAGTCTATAACTGAGGAGAATTAAATGCACTTGAAATTCTATGATAGTCGTTTCTGATATTTTGCTGCCAATACATCGAACTTAAAAATAAAACGACTCACTGCACCATTTTCATAAGAGGTTAAGGACATTAAAATTTCAACTGAATCATCCTGATATTTAGGTTTGCAAATTTGGAAATTAATTCATAAATATATAATTAAATTAATTGAATAAAATTTCTTTATGTCATTAAAATTGATTAGAAATTATGAATTTTAAAGTCTGTACATGACTAGAGAATCAAGTAAGAAACAGCAATTTATTGGTGTAGAACATAGAATATAGTCATTTTTGTCACGTCAGAGTTACACAATTCGCTTAACTTGTATGTAGACCGTGAAGTTAAGAATCTGTACTTTAAGAAAAGTGAATTCAGATTTTTTTGTAGGGAATCAGAATCAAATGGGTGGTTCATGTCAGTTTTTTAATTTTTTTCTACAGAATTTTATCCAACTCAAAAGTAAAATATTTATAAAATTAGTCAATTCTGCGAAGAAAAGTGAATTCAGATTTTTTTGTAGGGAATCAGAATCAAATGGGTGGTTCATGTCAGTTTAAATTTTTTTTCTACAGAATTTTATCCAACTTTAGCTCAAAAATATTATTTTAATTTAAACAACACTTACCAAATACAGTAAAGTGTTCGTATACATACCAGTGAGGAGTAATGATTTCATTTGGAGGAGATAATATAGGGTAAAGGTTGGTAATATTGTGATAGTTCTTTCTGAGAATTTATTACAATTTTACTGAGTGAGAGAAGGACCGGTTTTGTGCAGAAACTTGTCCACGAACATTCCCTTAATATGTTGACGCAAAAAAACCTACCTTCCTCTCGCTCAGTAAAATTGTAACAAAATTTTCAAAAAGTACTATCACCACAATATTACTCGTATCGCAATATTACCAACCTTTACCCTAATCAATATTGCACTTTGACTGCATTTTATCTCCCAAAAAATAAAGTATTACATTCAGTTTCATAGGAAGCTGAATGGGCATCGGAACTGCCCTCTCAGGAAAGTCCCGGACTCTTTCAGTTCGTAGTCTATCGCTCAACCAAAAGAGCTGATATGACTCCACTTATTTATTAAACATTTTGAAAATAAACTAAAATAGGACCTTGACAGCCTTTCAATCGCTGTCAGTAAAATGGAAGTAACGGTAGATTAGGAAATAATTCTTGTGACACAATTTTTATGTAAGATTACCTCAGCTGTTACTGGTAACAGGGTTATGAAACTAATCTCTTAGCCTACAGCTTACATCACAAGGTGAAGGGTAAATGCACTGCCGATTCAAGTTTGCCTTTTGCTCTCTTTGTCACTAATATCTGAACCATGAAGACTAACATTTATGCTAAGTCATAATTGTGCACATATAATTTTACGAAGACGTGCAGATATACATTTTGAGTATAATATTAGAGACAACATTGTTTTTGTGAGCATTCTTGAAAAAATGCATTAAATTCTCTGACGTAGCCACATTTTTACTACATGAGAATACATTTTACCAAATGATGGGATGGAGGTCATTATTTAGTTGAAGTTCGGTTTCAAATCGTGTCTTTTCACTTTTAAGTGAATGGATAAGTAGGTGAAAGACTGCAGGCAGAAACAGGTTTCAACTTAATGTGTACATCGCCTGACAAGATAGCGCGTTCCGTTTTATTGACTTACTGGTACCGTTTTTCAGGCTGATCTCTCTTCAGTTTCATTTAATTTCAGGCATTCTGCACTATTTTTAATGGAATTAGTTTATTATAATGAATGATAAAATTATTGTAAATATAGTTTAAAAATATAACACTTCGTGCACAAGTTTTCTTTCTTAATTTCGTTCCATGACATGGATATTCAAGAATTGGTATAACATTTAGAAGTAGTCCACATAAAATTGACTTTCGCCTATAAATCTATTTCACTACTTCATCTGAAAGCCGCTACGGTGATCTAGTGGCTAGAGCACTGGACGTATTATCCTTTGTATCCGAGTTCCATCCCCGGTGTAAAAAGTTATGTTTTTTTAACGATGCTCGCAACTGCCGAAGTTATATCAGCGTTGCCGGTGTGCCGGAATTTTATTCCGCAGGAGTTCTTTTACATGCCAGTAAATCTACTGACATGAGCTTGTCGCATTTAAGCACACTTAAATGCCATCGACCTGGGCCGGGATCGAACCCGCAACCTCAAGCATAGAAGGCCAACTGCGCTACCCAGGCGGACTCCTCGTCGTATCCCCGATTTATAACTTGTGTTGGGAAAATCCGTGACACAGATAAAGGCCAGTTCACAATAAACCGGAAACGGAAACGACAACGAGAACGGAAATATTGTTAAAATGTATTTAAATGTGAGCATTCACAATTAACTATTGTGAATACTCGCATTTAAATACATTTATTTTAACATTATTTCCTTTCTCGTTCTCGTTGTCGTTTCCGTTCTCGGTTTATTGTGAACCAGCCTTTATACAGGGAGCTCCGGTTCCCCTCTGGCATCCCAACAAATCTCCATCATTATCTCATTTCATTGTGGGTGTAGCGTATATCAGCTTCTTATGACGCACGCTGGGAAACGAGTCTGGTTTAATATGGGTGAATGACGAGCAGTCAAGTACCCGCCAATAGTAAATAAATCATCTGCAAAGAGTACACCTCTTTATAATATCAATACATTATGAAATTAATTTATTTACATTGTATTACCTTAAATGGAATTACTAAATTTAATTACCAACTTTCGAAAAAAACACTTATACACAATACGAGTGTTTTTATTGTAAATTTATTCTTGGCTTGACGTTTCGAGGGCTGGGCCCGAGACGGAACATGTAAATTTTGTCATGCTTTGGCTCATTGTGCGCTCTGTATATTCGATGGTTGTCCAAGTTCGACAGGTGACCTTGGTGGCATCGATGATTCCGATGTTGACAGTTGGGTCATCATCCTGCCTCATTCCCTGAAAGAGCCAGGTTCCATTAGCACACGATTAGCCTGATAAGCTCCAGGAGAACAAAGCCCCAAACCTTTCCTCTATCACAATCAGAAACCTATTAATTATTGCAGATGATAGATGATATGAAGAAGAGGTGGAGAGTGTTGGTGGAGTGATAAAGGAAAACGGAAATACCCAGAGAAAAAAAACTCTCTGCAATGTTTGCTTTGTCCATCACAAATTCCAAAACGACCAGGCCGAGAATCGAACCCGGGCCGCCTAGATGGACTATCACTTGAGTCACAGACGCGATTTATACTTTTTCTTATTTATTACATAAATTCCGACAGTAATTTTATTACTGACAGAAAGAATAACTATCTTGTTTTTGTTTTAAGGGGTTAGATACAGCCTACAGCAGTAAAAGTTTTGGAAATATTCAACTTTTTTTTTTTCCTCCTTCACTGTATCTTGCACAATAATGAAAACTGGTGCGTGTAAAACACTGTCCTTCTGCTATATGGAAAAAAAAATATTCTTACGACTTAAAAAAAAATTAGATGTTTTTTTTTTTTTTTTTTTTTTTTTTTCAAAATTCAAAATGGTAGCAGTTCACTGTGCAGTGATGAAGCGTTTCCCTCAGAACTCATAAATTTGTTAATTTTTTCATGTTCTCTCTTCTTTATTTTATTGCTGAAACTCATGTTTACAATATTATGCTCTTTCAACTACATTCCTTAATAAATAATACTTTTTTATTTTGTGTTTGAAGAAAATACTGATATTTGACCATTTTTTTAAATGAATTTATTTTTGTCAGACAATCTATAAAAGACAGAGAAGTGATCTTGCATCATATTGTAGATATGACAGGCATAAATACACACAAAAAAATTTTATCACAAAATTGTTGGATAGTTTTTGAGTTATATGGGAAACGCTTCATCACTGCACAGTGAACTGAATTTTGAAAAAAAAAAAAAAAATGTAAATAATTTTTTTAAATCGTAAAAATATATTTTTCATATAGCAGAAGGACACTGTTTTACACATAATAATTTTCATTATTGTACAAGATAGAGTAATGGAGGAAAAACGTGTTGAATATTTCCAAAATTTTACTGCTATAAGCTGTACCTAACCCCCTAAATTTCCTCATACCACACTCCGCGCTCATAACTACAAGCAACTGTCAACAACATACCTACTCTGTGATGTTGGAAATTCCACTCTTTGACTAACATGTAACTGTTAATTAACTATACCTTAGTGGAACGAGGTTTACGGGTTTTTACATCATGCCACGTTTCGGATCTACGCATCATTTCTCCTTTAAAGCCGACACAATAATTCCGAAATGTTGGGTGTTTATAGGCCTACATTTATGGCAAGAAATAAAAATCTCACATTACACTGAACACTGTAGAGATCTTAGATTATGCTTTCTCTTGCTACAAACCTCGTACTACGATTTATAACACTTAACAACAAATTTAAACTTTGTTTCTGTCCTTTAGATGAAACTATGTAATTTTAACTAAATGAGAGGTACTGAGTTCATTTCTGAAAACTAAAATTTTCTAGCACATACCATTTTTATGGAACACGCACTTCACTTATTTACACAAATTTGTTATATTAGCACATAAAGCAACCTTTTTTTGGCCAAAATTCAGAAATTAAAATGTCTTTTTTGATCTTTTACGTTTGTAGACGGCTTCTGCAATCTCTCTAATGAGTGACCAGCAATATTCAGCTTGCATACTTGCATTCCACCTTCCTCTGAAGCGCTTTTCGAAAGTAGATATTTCTTGATGAAACCTCTCCCCGTGTTCATCGCTTACAGTACCAAGGGTTTTGGACAGAAATCCAGGTGGCTGTCAAAAAAGTGTATTTTCAGTGACATGTTGCATTCCATAAGGTTAAATTAGTGCAACATTTCACTAACATTAAATAACTTTTTATTTTGGAGAAATAGTACCTGCTGGATGAAAACTAACTGCAGATTCGTTTTTGTGACCACAAAATATATCGAATACATATATTTTTTTATATAAAAAGGACAAATTTCATGTTATGCAGCGTAATTGAAAAAAATTGGATGAGTTGTGTATATCAAACGAATAATAATGATTAACGCGGTCTCTTACTAAATAATGACAGCTTACGATTTGAGTATCACAGACGATGAATTGTCGCGACTTTTGTTTCAGGTCCTAACACTCCTGGCGCTAGTCGCCTCTTCTTCAGCACAAGAACTAGAAGAGGACAGCAAGACGGTCGTGAAGAGGGGCGTATTTGGTGAGCACCATGAACACCACTTCGAACATCACCACCTGCCAGAACACCACGAACACGAGACCAAGCATGAAGATCACGTGAAAGCTACAATCATCACGAAGGAAATCAAATACCCAGTCCCTCATCCTTACCCAGTCACCGTGGAGAAGAAGGTGCCCTACACCGTGAAGGTCCCAGTTGAGGTCGAAGTCAAGAAGCCCTACCCTGTCGAGGTTCCCAAGCCCTACCCCGTGTACGTCGAGAAGAAGGTCCCTTACACAGTAGAGAAGAAAGTCCCATACCCAGTAAAGGTGGAAGTTAAGGTACCCGTCCCAGTTCCTCACCATGTCCATGTACCTAAGCCATACCCCGTCCCTGTCCACGTCCCTAAGCCCTACCCCGTCAAGGTCCCCGTCTACGTCGAGAAGAAGGTCCCAATCTACATCAAGGAGCACCATCACGAACACCATGAGCACCACGAAGAAGGCCACCACCATTTCTGAGCCTCAGAAAACCTTCTGATAGGTAATTCGGGGCTGGATTAGGGACTATAGTCTTCAATGTTCTCAAGACAAACTCTGAGTACAAATCAGCCGTGGAGGTTGTACCATGGGTGCAGGAGTAAGTAGGGCTTCATTTCTCACGACTGAATCTTTGGACCAGAAAGCTAGTCATCGCAGAGGACCGTCTTGCCGCTCTTGTCTACAGTTCACAAGCGAACCGTCCTAGATTGAGTCCAGTCCGGATGTGTCAAAGCTACTTACTCTTCACCATTTTTTTACGTTTTTTTTACTGCGTTTCTTACTTTGAATACAGTTTTGCATGTTTTTTTTTTTTGTTATTCTTCCCATGTTACTGTTTATTTTTTGTAATTCTGTGCAATAAAGATATTATCTGTAAAAATACCTTTTTGTGATGCTAATCCTTCCTCTAGATCACGTAGTCAGGATCTAATTATTGAAACAGTGACATAAATTGAGCAGTGAAAGTTTTATGGCATCAAGTCACAGATGCCCTGGGCTACAGCAACTTCAGAGGAAATGTGACTTTATTTTAGAACTTTCACTGAGTTTTATTACGGTCATATATGTGCCAATTTGAAGGTTTCATGGCTAGGAAATTAGTATGATCATTAAAATGTATTTTTAAGGAACATGAAAGAGGACAACTTTCCAGCGAAAGCATAACTAATCAACTTTTTATTATGTTAAAATATTTTGAGCGTTTCATGACCTAATATGCGACGCTAAGATTTGTCATGAGAGAGGTAAAAAGAAAAAAAATCTTATATAGTACAGATTTCTTTTTCCTCTCATTTTTTTTCTCTATATCGGCGGCCGGGTTTTTCTTTCCTCTATATCGGCGGCCGGATAGCTCAGTTGGTAGAGCAGCTGGCTACGAACTGGAAGGTCCGGGGTTCGATCTCAGGTGGTAACAGGATTTTTTCTCGTTGCCAAACTTTCAGAACGGCCCCGAGGTTCACTCAGCCTCCTATAAAATTGAGTACCGGGTCTTTCCCGGGGGTAAAAGGCGGTCAGAGCGTGGTGCCGACCACACCACCTCATTCTAGTGCCGAGGTCATGAAAAGCATGGGGCTCTTCCTTCATGTCCCCCAAGTGCCTTCATGGCATGTGACGGGGATACCTTTACCTTTACCTTTTACCATTATTTTCTCTATATCTTTCTTATGTTCATTACCTTTTTTCTTTCTTTCATTCTCTCTTCTTTTCGTATATTTTCCTTTCTCAACTTGTTTCTTCCTCTTTTCTTTTATTTAACTTATACATCCCTTTTCTTTATATTTTCTGTCTCTCGATAAATAATGATTTCTCTCGATAAAACTCCATAGTTTTGTTACCGAGTGAGACGGCATGGATAAAAGCACTAACTAAAGAGATGATTCTATTCCATAGACATGAAGTGTAGAAATAAATTAAGGACAGTATACATTTTTTCCTATCATTTGTAAGAATCAACAATAAATTAAATAATCATTAAGATCAAACATAATTAAACCACGCAAAAACTTGCATATAAAATAATTTAAAAGCAAATAAATAACCAAGAATAAAACCTATTAAATAAATTACAAAACAAAAATTGGACCTAATGAAAAACTAAAGATAATATACAAAAAAAAGTAAAAGCCAAATTTCTCCATACATTTTAACCTAATTTAGCACAGCAGGTAGTCCAAACGGATTTCGGTAACATTGGTCTCAATCTTTCCAACCCCCAGATCGATGTAATATAAATGAAATTCATACCAAACAAAAGCGAAGGTGATCAATTTTTCCTAGAAGTACTTCCGTTTTTCCATGCAATTTTTCAACCATTTTGACGCTGTAAAATGTCTGTGATATTGATGTTCAAGGCAGGCGCAACAATGAACTCAAAATTCTAAAGTTATTACCACGTAAATACGTATCTATCTACAATAAAATAAATAAAAATACCGTGTTTTCGGAGAAACTAAGTGCAAACTTTTGTGGTAGGGTAATTACACGTTTTGAGAGCTTTCTTGGCAATGCTGCAAGGAAACTCAGGCAGGTTTAAAACACGTCGGAGGTCCAGCGCCCCGCCCGTCTATCATGACCGTGAAAGTTTCGGTCCTCCGAATATGGGCTCAGTTTCACTTCGAGATAAGCTCGCTTTTAGCTAAACGCGCGTTTAGCTGCTAGAAAGTTACGCCTCGAGTCCCTGCTTTCGGCTTTCTTCTTTCAGAATACTGTCCAGTGCGTTAACTTGCCTTCCGTAGAAATCAAGGCGGAATTTTTATTCGATCGTTAAGTGAGTTCATAAAATACAGTATTAAATTCAACTCTTGTCCCTCCGTCAGTTCGAAACAACATATAGCCTACTTTTAACTATGGTTATTAAAAGCCATTTTATTACTCTTACTGCTTAGAAGTAGGTTGCCAATTTCCCCGTACTTTATTCTGTGGCCGGGAGGAAAAACTTCTTAAGTCAATTTTTTGTGAAAATGAGATTTTTATATATTCTGAAAGCGGAAACAGTTTTCTACAATCTGGCAAAACGGTCAAGTCAAATAAGATTCCTGACTGGATTTATAAAGCGTTACCAAATGTGCTAAGTACTTTTTGAATCGAGCACACACAGAATAAAAGACTTAAGAATATTTAATACTTTATTCCTTACAAACATCACATGTTTACTTTCCATGCTTCTCTATTAAAAAGGTCTAACTTGTATTTTAGCTATTTTGTCACAAACTGATGCCCTTTCCTTTTAAAACTTTAAGCAGCAGGTAAACGGTATTAGGCCTATATTGTTTAAGACCTATTTTGCACTTCTAATAATTTATATTTCTTATTTATTTTGACATGAAAAAGGTCTTATGTTTAAATAGTCCCTTCTCCTCAGTTTGGGTTGTAATCTTAAAAGGGCTTAAGTGCGGCTATTTTTGGAAATAATCAAGAAAATGTTTAAATGAGCAACATTACCTATTTTAGAAGAAATATAAACAAACGGTCTGCAGGAAAACCCTCTTAATTAAAAGAACTCTATAATTCACACCAATTTCAATCTTTCTACTGCTCTCCTGAAAAGTATAAAATTTTTACTTAAGACCTTTCCCCTCCCGTCCACAGACTTGTTACTTATACCTATTCAGTAAGCTCAAAAACAGTACTGAAAACTGCTGTTTTGTAACCAGTAATCTATAAACTGCAATTACTTAAAGGCCTTTAAGAAACTACAATATGAATATATCTCTTAAATTAAAATTAAATCTGTGTTGTGACAGCCAATAAAGGGCCAAAACCGACCGCCTGGTTGCTCGCCTCACGTTCACATGCTTCAGTAGAGATGAACGATCATCCAACCAGAACGGAAATATCATGTGGTTAGCATGATGATTCCCGTAACTGTTATAACTTGTTTTAGTAACCGAATTTCACTATGCATCATAACTCCCCAAATGCATCGCGATGTTGGGTGGGGACCGGTATCATACAATTACAGAAATTTCATGAGAAAATTTCTTCTCCATAAGTATTCGAATCGTACTCCGTAAAGCGAGTCCTAGGCATGTTGTCTTTTACATTTGATTTTAAATGTCATGATCGTTCCTCTCGACGGAAGTTTTCTTCTCTAGATGACCTATTAAGTCTATCTATGCTTTTGGTCTAGTGATGTTTGAGTGATGCCTTATTGGTGTCACTTAAGAGGTTCAAACCTGTCTTCGGACAGTTGTCTAAATAGCAAGAATGATGTTATCCTAGTTTTCTTACGTCTCTTTTCCAATGATACTCATACAAGTTCTTTTGTTAAGTTATTTACATGTCTTTTGTCTTCAACAAATTTAGCGGCCCTATACGAATTTTTTTCTAAAGTATTTATCTGATTTGTTCAATAGGGATTCCAACATTTTTGTAGTTCCGAATTTCTTTAACGGTCGCACTGACGTTTAGTGTGCTATTTCCTTCGATTTGGAGCTAGCTTTCTTCATGATTCTCATAATAAACTGAAGTGCCCTCCATACTTTCCACGTAATATTATCAGTCTGTTTTTCAGAAGAAAGTTCGAAGTTTAAATGAATCCCTAAGCATTTACAACATTATTCCTGCGGAATTATAACACCATTGAGTTCATTGTTAAGTCTGATTTCCTCTCGAGTTTTAAAAAACATGTTATAGATTTACTTTCAGAACCTTTTACCTTCATACTGTGTAGTAAGGCCATATTATAAATTCAATTTAGATCGATTTGAATAACATCTACTGTACAGTATCTAAATAGTCTCTAAAAACATATAAATATCAGTCTCTGGAGTAGCTAAGGTTATTAATAATAATAATAATAATAATAATAATAATAATAATAATAATAAACTGAACTCGTGATTCTAGCCTGTTGTTGTTCGTGTTGGACTGATTGCGTTTATCCACAAGATTTTTCCTGACTATAATTCGAATGTTAGGTAATCTTATACTAAATCCATTTTTCTATCTCGACAATATATTTTCTTGGTAATCACCTAATTCCACCGATACTAGAAACTTTGTAGTTGATATAGCGTCTACATGAAGTCGAAAACCTTGACAATGTGCCACAACAGTTCAATGAATGTTTTTGTATTACATTACGTTTCTTGATCTTGCTCCTAGATGGCTCCCGGCTATTTCCTGACAAATTTGTCGAGACTCGATTAGAAACCGGTATTCGCAGGAGAAAGCATAACAAAAAACAAATGAAAGCAAAAATGCTAAATGAATCACAAGTTTCTTTTTCTTTCATTTTTTCTTCCATGACAACGTGCTATGCTAATCAATTTCAAGACCTGTAATAACAAATATCAATTGTGGCTATGTACGAAAACTACGTTCCTATGTGCCTGTTCCATCTTTGAATATTTACATGAGGTGAGTTTTTCCTTCATGAAATGTAAAGAAGACAATCAAAGTTAGGTTATTGTAATTTGGAGATATTTGCCTGTTTATGTTTGAAATGAAGACGCTCGGTAGCATTGCGCTGCAAGCCGGAAGGTTACGAGTTTGATTCCTATGGGGCCATGCATTTTACCCATTGATATAAGCCTTCCGCCCAAACTGTGCCCTGTGGTTTAGTCAGCTTCTAACAGAATGAGTACCAGGGTTATGATAGCCGACCTCTGAGGTCGAACGCGGACCTCCCCAATGGAAGGTGTAAGTGATAACCATTACACCACCATTCTTGATGTTACATAGGATAGTTTGTGAGACGGTTTGCTACTGTGTTAACACTTCACTCGTTCAGCTAATTTCACCCATATTGCTTCATTTGCTTGTATTACTCAGGATACATAGAATGTCTCCATTTTTCGTTTCGGTTTTCATTTAACCTGCTCCTGTTGTAGAACTTACACACCAATGCCTATAGGGAAGGAGACGATTCTATGGACTGCGCGCACGCACGCACGCACACACACACACACACACACCTTTTAGCAGAGCGTAGAGACCTCCACAGGCAGAACATTAATGGAAGACATTCATCCACGCCAGAGACAGGATTTGTACCTAAGACACCTAAGGGGAGTGCGCCTTAGATCGCATAGCTACCCAGCCCAGTAGAAGATTTACTTAATAATTTAAATTGATGTAATTTAAGTCCGAAGACAACTGAAGTTCAGTGCAAATAAAATTAGAAATTTATTTGATTTATTCAATTTAGAAATCTGTTTTATCCTTTATAATAAGACAAATAGCCACCGGCGTAGCTCTGTCGGCTAAGGCGCTTGCCTGCCGATCCGGAGTTGCGTTCGGGCGCGGGTTCGATTGCCGCTTGGGCTGATTACCTGGTTGGGTTTTTCCGAGGTTTTCCCCAACCATAAGACAAACGTCAGGTAATCTATGGCGAATCCTCGGGCTCATCTCGCCAAATATAATTTCGCTATCACTAATTCCTTCGACGCTAAATAACCTAGTAGTTGATACAGCGTCGTTAAATAACCAAGTAAAAAAATAATAAGAAGACAATAAGGCATAAGAAAATGTTAAAAATTTAATTAAAATGACGTAAGTGCTCTTAGCCACCATTGCGGCAAGATGGTTGCCTGATCAATGATTGCTACGTAATTACCTAATTATTCTTGTTCATAATAAATTTGATGGCATAGTTTATTTAGGTTTCTTATGAATCTCTTTCGGATTCCAGCATCGCCTCTTACAGTTAGATATAGACCCTACTGTATGTATAACAAAATATATAGACCGACGCTAACTTGAAGCAAAGGGCTTTTGTGACTCCATTAACCACACCAACAGTCGGGCAAAATGGTCTTAAGACGTTAGTGTGTTAAGAAAAATCAAAACAACACACATAGATGTACAGTACACAGTGCAACTTGCATCTAAAATCAAAAGATTAGTTCCGGAAGAGATTCAGAAGAAACCGAAGGAAACTGTGGCATAGGCTAAATATTATGAACAAAAATATCTATTTGATGTAAGTAATAAAACATGTCTCAAAATTAAATAGCCTGAGTGATATTTGGTCACGAATAGCCAATTAGAATGCGTAATCTATTACCCGCGATTATGCTTGAAAGCGATTGATGACTGTCATCGGAAGATACCTGTTGAAGTTTATGACGCGAACTCACGAAGGGGTAATGGTAACTATGGATTTATGTACTGTTATGCCTGTTTTGTATGCTAGCTTAGGATATATTATATAATGTTTTTGTGTCATTTTCATATTGATATGTGTGTTCTTTTGGTTACATTTGTAATGTACTAATGTGTGTGTCAGCCGGCATGCTGAGGTACAAACAATATCTGAAACCTCTGAAATTAATTATATAGCAAGAATAAAAGCATTTCACGAAACTCATGAGGCTTCATAATTCCCTTCTCTTTTCCAAGCATTTTCTTACGTACTCTTTAACATAGGTTTATATAGGCCTAAATACATTTTACAAATAAAAGAAGACAAGCTTCCAACAAGAATCTACATTGTATTATTAATTCGAAGGATTCACGGATGTTAGTAGACAACTCTTCTTGAGAACGTAACAGGCGTTGTGTCTATTATTCTTGAAGATGTAAAAATGTTTAATTCGTTTAAAAGTGCAACTACTATTCATTAAAAATTTCTGCCTATATTACAAATTCTGTACATTGTAATATCGAGTTACGACTCGTGTTAGTTTTATTTTCCTCATTTTTATCTTAATCATAGTATGTATATTAAGCTATATGTTGATGTAGACAGAGGACTGTCCAGCCAGAAGACCTCAGAATTAACTCTGGAGAAGGAAATAATTTTATTCATGCAATTCATATCTAGTACTTCTGCTGTAGCGGAAGTGAGGCAATTCTTTTCTTCGAATTGTTTGCAGTGATGTAATATTCTCACGCTCCATTATAATATGATCTGATATTGACAGTGTGGAAATTTCTTTCCCAATAAAAATTTCACTTACGGGGCGTGTTACAAACGAGCTTCGTTTCAATACTGAAGTACAAAGTATGATCCCACTCCCAGAACATGTCTTCAGATTTTAATACTGTAAAAGGACAGGGATTAAGCAGATTGTCTCTAACATTTGCTTGCCTGTTCTGGTTAGACGTCGAAGGTACAAAATAGTTGCCAAAATATAGAACTTGAAAGTTAACAGTTGTATTAATATTTACATTATATTACTTACTTACAAATGGCTTTTAAGGAACCCGAAGGTTCATTGCCGCCCTCACATAAGCCCGCCAGCGGTCCCTATCCTGTGCAAGATTAATCCAGTCTCTATCATTATACCCCACCTCCCTCAAATCCATGTTAATATTATCCTCCCATCTACGTCTCGGCCTCCCTAAAGGTCTTTTTCCCTCCGGTCTCCCAACTAACACTCTATATGCATTTCTGGATTCGCCCATACGTGCTACATGTCCTGCCCATCTCAAACGTCTGGATTTAATGTTCATAATTATGTCAGGTGAACAATACAATGCGTGCAGTTCTGTGTTGTGTAACTGTAACTTTCTCCATTCTCCTGTAACTTTATATTATATAATATTATATTATATTATTGGAGGATTTACTGTTATTAATAGCTTAGTGTTAGACACCTTTAAATGTTACAACTTAGATGGTACCAGTGGCGTATACTGGTTAAAGGGTTTGGGCTACCGCTGACCCTATTATTACACAAAATATATCTAACAATTACTTTAATTTTAATTACTATGGTAAAACTAATAATACAAAATTATTACATTATGTTATATTATAAACTTTTTCTTTTGTAATTTCCTTGGGCTACCGCCGGTAGCCCCGGTAGCCCGCAAAATACGCCCCTGGATGGTACAGTAAATTGTATTTATTTGTCCTATTTCCATTACCCTAAGATGTACCCTAATGTATAGATGTTACACGCAATCAAAGGTATTTTCTTAAATTCTTTTAGCTTCCTTTTTATGTACTGTAATTGATTATAATATAATGTCATGTAGCCACCGACGTAGCTCAGTCATCTAAGGCGTTTGCCTGCCGATCAGGAGTTTCTCTTGGGCGCGGGTTCGATTTCCTCTTGGTCTGATTACCTGTTTGGGTTTTTCCGATGTTTTCTCCAACTGTAAGGCTAATGCCAAGTAATCTATGGCGAATCCTCGGTCTCATCTAGCCAAATATCAACACCTCATCACTAATCCCATCGACGCTAAATAACCTAGTAGTTGATACAGCGTCGTTAAATAACCCACGAAAAATAACATGTCTATGACGCTTAACTACAGAAAAGTTAATCGTAACAACAAGTAAAACAGCCATGTGGCCAAGTCCATTATTTTCCGTGTGAGAACTCGATACATTTCCCTATCTCCTTGCTCCATACGAGAAGGGGGGAATGTCGTCTGAACATACCCTTACCTAGCAAAATCTCTACAACATATCTATCCTCTCTCTTCAGGCATAAAAACTAGAACTCATCTTGACCTTGAGCATCTGAAGGCAAAGATTATATAGTGTTCGCATTTAGACTGTCAGACAAGAGAACGAGCGAAACTAGTGCCATCTTATTGGGACTGCTGCTGACTACTGCCAAACATATGTTTTCTTGTAAAAGAACAATAAAACAACTGTGTACAATTATATTATAAATGGTTTTAGTTTGTTATTTGGCTCTTATTAGTAATACTGATGACATGAATTGCTTTAATAAATGCCGACATTCATCTCAATGATAAATATGAAGGATTCTGAACAGAATTAATCCTTGTAATTTCTTCAGTGTTCTCCATAACTAATCTTTTACCACCTCTTTTTGTGTTCTCCTAGCACCAATAAGATTCGATATTGATCGAAGTCCTGACATTTCTATTAGTGAGCGGGAGTTAAGCTATGGCGTTGTTACGGTTACTACATTACATAGTTTCTAAAGTGGTTTATTTTAAAGTGCTGGAAGTGGTTTTCGTTTGTAATTATTGTGATGTAGTGAATAAATTCTTTTGTTTATTGTGAATGATTGTGTTAGATATTTCTTTAGGAACAAATATAAATTGCCGTGGAATTTGTTTGGCCGATTATACCTGTGTTAAATACGTACGGAGAAAGACAAAGTTTAATATCCTTCTCACCATCTGAACTGAAGCAACGTTTGGAGGTTAGTGAGTGCAAAATTAAAATGTTTTTAGTATGATCTTGTGTCCATTACTTTATTTACAGCACTTTGAGTTGATTCTCAACTATATAAGCGGCATATATTTTATAATAAGCTTATGTTTACCTATAAAATGGCATACTTACTTGTTGCTCCAATTTTATTTCTTTACATGCCACCGTGTCAGTAGTTACTGTGTAACTTTATAAAAAAAATATCTTGCGTCTGACCGGTATTTATACAGTTTAATTTTTTTTACCAGTAATGCTTCTCTTCCAATTAATTTTCAAGTGGACGCAAAGGGTCGTTTTTAGTAAGAGTGTCTATTTCTCTGTTAAATAGAGTTAAATTAAGCAAGGTTATCACAGACTTCTGTGTTATTCGAATAAAATGTTATATTAATCCATATGGCAGTTTTACAATGTTACTTGCATATTTTTGTGGCACATAGACTTCGTTTAGCAACAGATGAATTATAGAGACCACCTTCGGTAACTGATCTTAGAAAAGGTGCCGGAAGTAGTACTGCGGCTTACAATTAATACTTTGGTTAAACTAGCGCTGAAGTAGTTCCCTTCCTACTCAGCTTATTCACCGTCAACTGTCTTACCAGTCATACCAACTTAACTTAGGTAATATTACGAAAGTTTCATTCTAATGTACACTCAAGCTGCGCATTGCATATAGGAATCTGTGACAAGACAGGTTAAGTTAGACTAGGCTTTTGTTATGCCTTGCATGTACGAATATGTACAGGATTTTCGAAGTTGGTGATTTTTGTTCACTGATGTTGTCTGTACTGGCTAGCGTAATGGCAGACGTACAAACGAAATGATAGTATAACATTATTATGGAAACTGTGTGTTTATTTCACTATTATTTGTTGTGCTTCACCATTTTTCTGTGATTATTGAATTAATTCAAGTTTTGCGTTCTTCACATAACATAGTATCGTCTGAATCCCTACGTTCGTTTCCTTCACTAGAAATCACAACATTTGCACTTCCATTACCACGCACCTCTCATTTCACACGTAATTTACTACATTTCCGAACCATTCCTTGAAATATTTCCCTATAAAATTCTTAACTCCTAAAATAACCGGAACTACCTCAGCTCTAGTTTCATCAATACTCTCTATTTTGGGCCAACGCATAATGGGTTTGGTGGTTCAGGGACAAGAGTAACATTAATACAATTGAAGCACTGAGGACGATGAGTCCTATAACACATTCGAGTGTAATATTACTGTTCAAAGAATTGAAACTATGTTATCAATATATCTCTTATTGAATTGTATCTTTTACCACGAAATATCATATACAATTTCAAGATATGTGTTCATATACCTATTTGTATAATAATATGAGAAGTCAATACAAAAAAAATTATCAGGAGGAAATTATTTGACTGATAAAATAACTCCAGTTTCTATCAGGAAGGCATCCATGTCTTTATATCACACCACCACCTCCACCACCATCTCCTCCTCTTCCTTCTCCTTCTCCCTTCCCTTTCTTTTCCTCTCCTCCTCCCCATTTATCGTATTACTCAAGGATTAGGCTTAGAAGCCTGTTTCGGTTCCAAATACAGTTTGGGTTACAGTTGGCCAGTCTGGCTTTTGAAGGGGGCTCTACGACCTCTATCCACAAGCCTCAAAATATGTATAGTATATGATATTCACGGAAATTTAAAACGACATATGTATACAATAGAATATTCTAGTACTGATACTTAGTGTAGATCTTGAAGAAAGGTTATAATTTACTAATGCATGATCTATAGCAAAATTTCATTAGGTGAATAGGCTACCCTGGATTTATTTATCTTTACATCAATCCTTCACAGCAGATTACTGACAGCAATTGTACTTTTCGGTAAACATAAAATCGTTCATAGCCATTTCGTCATTGCTTTACCTTGCTAAATATTAAATATTGTTAGGTACGTGTATTTCAGTAATCAGCATAATATCCATTACAAACCGTCTACTAACATTGAGATAACTTTGAGCTGGTCTAATGTCAGAGGTTAAATAGCCAATGGGCCATTCCATTGTCACTGGTGGGACATTTGCATTGCATTTTTCTGCTCATATGACAAATATGTAATTCAATAGAAACAAAAATGAAAAAGCACTATATGTTATGCACTCTTGACATTGAAATCTTCCATCATTTGTGAATTTTAAATAAATCTTTGCCTCAATTTTAATACTATTCACAGGTGAGACCAAAAATAGACATCAAGCATGACACTATATGAAGTTTCATTAAGGAGAGACTCCAATGAAAATCATGAAAATTTTCCAAAAACTTTTATTGGCTATTTAACTTCTTTAGAATGCATACTTTTATACCCCAAGTGGATTTAGTTCAATTCTGATTACAAAATATATCTAATTTTTATTAATGCTGTAAGAGCTGTCCAAATTATATTTTCATCAAAGAAATCTTTTTTACAAATTTCTGATTACAAATCTAGTAACTTTTTGTTCTAAAGTTGGCTCCCTGAATTTATTAGATATTGTACTGGAGAAGAATTTTAATAGTTAGACTATGTGTTACATAAATATTCACTTTACTTTCAAATTCATTTTAAGTTTATTTTTCTTGATTAAACACCAACTTTTTTTAGCCAAATATTAATCAATCTGGATGAAATTTGTACCTGAAGTATTTATGAGATAGCTGCATGTTTCTATGCATTTATTTTGTAAAAAATTCTGCTAGCTTATGTTATTAATATTCTTTCTTGTATTATAGGCAAAATAACCTTTTCAAAACTTCAACAAATTTTTTGAAAGTGAATAAATGAGATATTTCATTAAAATGAATGCATAGAAATGTTTCCCTATGTCTTGTGAATGTAACCAAAAAAAGGAAGCTTACAAATTGAGGTCTTCTACTAAAAACTTGGGTTTGAAAATATTTCTAAAAAAATTAATAAATAAAAAATAAATAAAAATCAAAAGGCAAAAACATTTGGGAGCTCAAAATTTGGATTTTGATAGTCCTTTACATACTCGTAGTAAACATGTTCTCAAAATTTGGTTAAAAATGGTTAGAAAAAAAGTTGTCATTTTTAGTGGAGTTTCCCCTTAAAGCTCTGTGAAGTGCTTGGTGAAAGAAATTCAAAACACTTTCAGACTGATAGAAGAGGAGAGTTATACCACAGTCTAGTATATACAGTCGCAAAGCTCAATACAAATAGGATCGCTAATATCGCCTCATTACAGGCAATGCAAAATACTACCGTCACAGTCTATTGTTTCTAGCACCCTCAAAACTCAAGCTTCGTGACTGTATATACTAGACTGTGCTATAACCCAATCCTTGGTTATACTTCACCATGATTTGCATAAAATAAATATTTATTTATTTATTTATTTATTTATTTATTTATTTACTTATTTATTTATTCATTTATTCATTCATTCATTCATAAACCCAAGTTTTTAGTAGAAGATTTCAATTTGTAAGCTTCCTTTTTTTGGTTATATTTACATGCAAAATATAAACTATTAATAGTCTATTGTTGTCACAGGTGGAACAGCCAAATATCAAAATGGGACATGGTGTGAATTATTCCACTTATCTCCAGTCATATATTATGTCCAGAGATTCACTGAAATCATAGAAAATTAAATTTCTCACACAGCTATTTCATTACTGGGAAGGGCACATGATTTTTTTCATATCTATATGTGACACATCAGATTCATTAGTTCTGAAAACTTTACCTGATTCACCAACTGTTCGCATGCACATTATTTTCATATCACCACCCTCACCTACATTACTTTGATAGGTTGCTGAATACTTATGCCTTGATATATAGTTTTGCTGGTTTTACTAATAAATTCCACTAGCACAAATGATTCTGGGTTAATTTCATGAGTTGCTGATGCTGTTGTTCCTGCACTATGTTCTTTCATTTTTCTGAAATCGTCATTTTCATATTCTGTGTCTACCACAGTTAGGATTAGGCTTATATAATTTGTACTTCATAGTTCTGATAGATACATGTAAAACCAATAACTAAGTTGTCATAATCTTAGCCTATGACACAATGCTTTCACTACAGTCAGGTCAGCCATGCACTTTTCATTTTATAAATCACAGCAAATTATATCTAAAAGGTATTTACTACTAGAAGCAAAGTGTGGGACTTTCTTGTTGATGGCAACTACAAAGAAGCTAAAATTTGTGTGAAACTTATACAATGTGTGGCATTTCAAGAATATCCTTTGGTCAAAGTTCATAGAATTTTCATAAATTTTATTTTGGTTGATGAGTGTTATGTTTTCAACACATTGTATGTTTCTTCAATGTGACAATCATTTGATGATTCTATAGTAAACTATTCTTTTGCCAGTTTTAGAATCTTCACAGATATATTTAATACCAGGAGCTTGACGATTTTTTATAAGCTTGAGTATAAAACTCCTGAACTTCAGTAACTATATCATATACTGGAGCCAATATACTTCCTTGGCCCTCTCTTTTCCCAGTATTAGGTATACATTCCAATATAAGCTTTTTACAACAGCAATTTTTTTTCCTCAGAATGTGATTTAATAAATTAAATAAATAAATAAATAAATAAATAAATAAATAAATAAATAAATAAATAAATAAATAAATAAATAAATAAATAAATAAATAGTTAAATAGTTAAATAGTTAAATAGTTAAATAGTTAAACAGTTAAACAGTTAAACAGTTAAATAGTTAAATAGTTAAACAGTTAATAGTTAAATAAATCAATAAGTAAATAAGTAAGTAAATAAATAAATAAATATGCCTGGGGAGTCCTATATTTTCCTAATTTCAAACAATGGACTTGTTTTTGTTTGTTTTCAATATTGTCCTTCATCTTCTGCTGTTATTTTTTTCTTTTCAGCTCCTTTACATTTGTTTCCTTTTAATGCACTTCTCGATTTTCTTACTTTTCTTCTCATTTTTTCTGCTGCCTTTTGTCCTTCTCTCTTGCCCATACTTTATGACTTTCATACTTCCTTTTTTTTCTTTTTTGAGCAATTCTGCATCCTGTCAGCTGAGGTTTCATACATGTGTGGAAAGAGATGTCTCCATAAGATCTGTCATGGGTGGAATGCACAATAATTACAATTATTAATCTCGAAAACCTCTTTGTTTCCCAATCTGAAAAACTGGATTCATAATGCTAATGACGACAAGTTTATTGATACATAACTTAAACTTTCACCTTCAGCTTTGTTTATTTCTGGAAAGAAAGGCGGGACATTGAAACAACCACTACAATATGCATTAATTTTAGGAAATATACGTCCCTTTGAGAATAAAATATTATTGTGGCTGGAACATCATTTATCACAATAAAATGGCAAACAAATGGAATGGGGGAACTTTATATAGTAATACTAACTTACAGTAAAAAATTCAGGCCTTCAAATTCCTACTACTCTCTTTAAACATTAATTTCTTGATAAATGGTGAAGTGTCCATATCTGTGGATTAACGGTTAGCGCGTCTGGCCGCGATACCAGGTGGCCCGGGTTTGAATCTCGGTCGAGGCAAGTTATCTGGTTGAGGTTTTTTCCGGGGTTTTCCCTCAACCCAATATGAGCAAATGCTGGGTAACTATCGGTACTGAACACCGGACTCATTTCACTTTCATTCCATTCAGACGCTAAATAACCTGATATGTTGATGCAGCGTCGTAATATAACCTACTAAAAAAAGATATCCATATATCTTTTTTCACAAATAACTTCGGTGTTTTCTCTTGCATAATCTTAAAAATTCGATGTGATATAAGATGTTTGAACATTTTGTGGTCACGCTCAATTTGTCCTTGAATGGCCCCAATATGAGTCCGTCCTCTCAATCATCGCACCTGAATTATTCCAGATATTTTTTATTATTCCTATATTTCTTAGGGTATTTACATATATTGACCTCTTTCGAATACAGAGAGTTCCTATGTAGACCGATCCCAGATAGTAATATTACGACGGCTTAATGGCGGTAGTGTGGAACGTTTGTCGAGAAGAAGCTAAGTTGTAAGGGGTGGAGTGGGATCGTTTTGCGTTAGGGAAGTGTGCACGGATCTCTCAGTAAGCCGGCGTCAGCGTTCGACCTCTCGTCGCCCGACAACAGATTTTGTTAGGTAGAGGTTGAAGTGGGATCGGTCTGCATAGGAACTCTCTGTATTTAATATAATTTTATAATTATTACTCAGATTTTATTGTTCATCCTATAAGCAATGGATGATGGATATCTTTGAACAAATCCTGCTACAAAATTTTACATTTTGACTTCCATGCAGAGAATTTTTTTTCTGGGGTTTTAAAATTGATTAAAAATGTATTTCCACCCGCGTAGCTTAGTTGGTAGCGTGTTTGCACTCGGAAGTGGGTTCTATTCTCGCTTGGACTGATTATGTAGTTGGTTTTTTTTTCTGGAATTTTCCTCAAAGTGATTGTCAGGTAATCTCTGGCGAATCCTCGACCTCATATCACAAAATAACGTTTAGCTCTCACAGTCCGCCGAGTTAGCTCTGTGGTAGCGCGTTTTCCTCCAGACTAGCCGCTCCGGGTTCGATTCCCGGCGGGGTCAGAGAGGTGATGGTGCACAACTTCTAATCACTAAATTGTGCACCAATACACCTGGGTTAAATGCCAAATCTCTTCGCAGTGCATATGAAGAAAATGCATATGTCACTTTTGATAGTGATTCGTCCGTCGGATGGGGACGTTAAGTCTGGCGGCCCCCTTGGTGCTATTCGATAGGAGTAGGCTACGTGTCGGTACAGAGTTTCCCCCTCTCCCTTTCTCACCATCACCCGCATCCATTCCCTACACTACACTTACACGAACACTTACACATACACTCATCCTATACACGACATAACTCTTCACAGATACACATCATGTATAGGTCGCGCCAGGGATTTTGGCAGATGGATTTTCTTAATGTGAACTGGAGAGCGAGTTCTCACCGCTGCAAGATTGGCTGTTATCTCTGTCGCAGTGGAATGGGTAGGACATAAGAGTAAACATGCAAGCCCGAGTATTTGTACACTCTGGACAGTCACCTCCAAAAACAAAAACTAAACAAATATTACAGTAGTCTATATGTGTCTTTGGTATTCCCAAGAAACTTGTTCGATTAATTAAAATGTGTCTCAATGAAACTTACAGCAGAGTCCGTATAGGCCAGTTTCTATCTGATGCTTTTGCAATTCACTGCGGGCTAAAGCAAGGAGATGCACTATCACCTTTACTTTTTAACTTCGCTCTAGAATATGCCATTAGGAAAATTCAGGATAACAGAGAGGGTTTGGAATTGAACGGGTTACATCAGCTTTTTGTCTATGCGGATGACGTGAATATGTTAGGAAAAACTCCACAAACGATTAGGGAAAACACGGAAATTTTGCTTGAAGCAAATAAAGCTATAGGTTTGGTAGTAAATCCCGAAAAGACAAAGTATATGATTATGTCTCGTGACCAGAATATTGTAAAAATGGGAGGCAGTAATGATCAAAATAATTATACCGATTTATTTTTTTAACCAGCAGACGTGCTGCCTTTAAATTTAAAACAAAGATTCACTCATAAAATTGAGTTAGACTATTCATCTCATCTTTCAGAATTGTTTCTAAAATGTATAAGGGAAGTAAAAAAAATTGAATTTCATGTAGGCTACACCCTTGAAATAACTTCAGTTTTTTTTTTTTTTTTATACTTCCGAGCAGAGAGGAGAGAGAAAGAAGTCGACGATTTTAAAAATTCACTAAACTATATTTAACTAGAGACGTAAAATTTAAAATGAAGGTTACTCTCTACAATATTGGTTAAACATTCTTAGATTTTTTAAATACCATATCCTAAGGTACTGATGAAAAGGCAGAAGGGAGTGAGAAATCTCATGTCATCCGCTCTCGATGAAAGTCGATATCTGGGGATCTTTGCGATCACAGAATAGGCCTACGAATAAGGTATTATTTAGTCCGACTTTGTCCCTAAAGTGGTGGAGTAGGAAAAAAAAATGGGCGAAAAATTAAATTAGATATCTTAGGGGTTTTCGAGACGACAATTACGAATAATACAATTTGTGCGAATGCAATATGGCAGTTTCAGTACTATGAATTATATTTAAAAAAAATAAACATCTGATATCGCACAGGTAACACATGTACAGTATTTAAGGGGGTATTTAACACCTTTTGATAGTAGGCCTATACATTTAGTAAAATCCAATTCATTATTTTTCAATTGGTGCAATTTGTGCAGGGAAAATTGGTTTCTCCGATACTTTGTACGATTTCGAATATTTTAAAATGTTTTCTTCTCTGTTCTATTCACAATGTGCGTGTGAAGAAATTATTGTCCTTGTACTATCCATTAAAATCCTATTGATTATACTCTTATATAAATCTAACTTCCGCAGCATGCAATTCTACCCAATTAACCAAATTATATTTTGATTATTAAGACGAATCGTAATTTTATTAACTTGAATTGTCGCACCACCAGTATACGATCCCTAGATTACACACACACACACACACACACACACACACACACACACACGCAGACGCAGACGCAGACGCAGACGCAGACGCAGACGCAGACGCAGACGCAGACGCAGACACAGACACAGACACAGACACAGACACAGACACAGACACAGACACAGACACAGACGATGCAATGCTTTTTCCTTTTAATTAAGAATTAATTTAATTTAGAAAATGTAGGAGACGTATTGTAAAATCATTGCGAACGGAAGTCATTTACATTTATTAAAGGTATTCTTTGAGTAGGACTGTACCGTGGTGATATGAGCTGCTGTTATGAAAATATGAACGACTCAGAATGTTATCGCATCTCATTCTCGCAGCTTACACAAACAACATTGACTCGCCTATTGGAAATGTCATCGAGGTCATCTGCCAAAATCGGTGCCTCCGACTATACAACGTAGTTCACGAAAGCGGTGTACAAATTGAAAATGGGTCACAGTTCTGCCATCTATCCTCAATATGCGGAACTCGAATCACGCAAGTGAAGTGGGTAGGTATTACAAGCACAAACACACACACACACACGTTTAGCTCTCACCAATTTCATTGACGCTCAATAACCTAGTAGTTGATATAGCGTCGTTAGATAAAGAGCTAAAGATTATATTAAGTTGTGATTTGCAAGAGCAGTAAATTTGTGTATTATTATTTTAGTTTGCTTGTCTTGTTGTTTCTCTGTAAGTTGCTACTCATCCGAGGAAATCAAATTCATCAGATGCTGCTTCAAAAGTTTCTTTTAACGAAGGTGATTCGGCCGAAACCTATTTCTGAACGTAAAAAATTAAATTAAGAAAGCTTAACTACTAGATCTAGGTTAAATGTTAAGTGCATATACTCGTATTTCATTTCTTCTAAGCCATATTGTGTTTCTACCGAATAAGAAACATTTTATGTTACACTTGAAATGATTCTCACTTTCACACATTAACATACTATTGAAATCAAGAATTTTCTACGGATAATTACATATTGCGGAGAAAATGGAAAGAGAACAGCCTGCTGGTTTTATATTAGCTGTGAATGTGGTGAATTACTTCCAACATTGTGCATTGTGCTGTTATTTCTTTCTCACGACTTTTTAAGTAGGCTATCATTACTACAGAGACTAAACATTCAAATTAAATGTGTTAAAAGGGGAAAGTTTGAAATTTAAACTGAATGTGAAGTTCTCTAATAAGAAAAATTGGCATATAAATTTTCTGTCAGTAAATTAAATACAATTTTATGCTTACAGAAGACTGAATAGAAAATACTACGCAGTATAAGCACAGTCTAGCATATACAGTCACGAAGCTTGAGTTGTGAGGGTGCTAGGAACAATAGACTGTGCCGGTACTATTTCGCATTGTCTGTAATGAGGCGATATTAGCGATCCTAGTGGTTAGCAACTGTCTATGGATGCACATTTACTACGTATTGAGCTTCGTGACCGTATATACTAGACCTTGGTATAAGATTAAAAATGAAGTTCTGTATTTTACAGAGTTGCAAACAGTATTTACATACAGGGATTAAGTCAATAGACTTCTATTTGTTAGTTTATTTACTTACGTATAGGCTACTATTCTTGGGGTGGGTTCATTATTCTGTCATGAATACTTTAATTCATTCATTCCTTCATTCATTCATTCATTCATTCATTGCGTTCTGCCCAAGGGTAGGCTTTCACTGCAAACTCAGCATTTCCGAGTCTTTCATTATCTATTTGTAATTAAAGTAGTTGTAACTTTGTGCATTGTACATAGTTCCACAGTCTAGTATATACAGTCACGAAGCTCAATACGTAGTAAATATGCATACATTATATAGTTGCTCACCACTAGGATCGCTAATATCGCCTCATTACGGACAATGCAAAATAGTACCGGCACAGTCTATTGTTTCTAGCACCCTCAAAACTCAAGCTTTGTGGCTGTATATAGTAGACTGTGATAGTTCAATAGAAATTAATACCGTATAATATCTTTAACGTTTAATCTCTAACCAAAATAGGAAAAATCTTACTATTCCCTTCGCTTCTTCAACGCTAGATCTGCATCATGATTAGCAAATTATGTAAGATATCTAATGCCCATGTGGCCGTGGTAAGTTATATAAGTTCAATATAATTTTACTTTTATTCTGAATCAGAACAAATGAAAGAGTATTGTGATGTAATCAGTGTCATCAATGGACTTTGAAGTTCAGGTCCCGAGCTGGGAGATACAGGTTAACTGAGAGCGGAGTATTGGGCGGAGGTGAGGGCAACAAGCTAGGCCTTGTTTACTTTTTCCATCTGCCAAATCTATCCATCGCGTTGTCTGTCTAGGCCTGGTTGGAGGTTCCGTAGTAGCACTGAAATTGGGACAACGCGAAGTCATTGCGATGTCGAAAACGGAATTCAATTGGAACAAATTTTTAAATATACGTCATTACATTTCTTCCACAAAAACAGTACAAGTAGAAATAAGCATATGTTATTAGAAAAGGCAAAATGCGTCACAACTGCTGGCAAGAATACAGTCTTAATTATGGATTAAAAATTTATGGCACGATTTTGAAGTAGGCCTACCGGTATTTAAATTAAAAATTGTAACGTATAAATTCAAATTAAAAGTAGGAGTTATTTGGAATATGTAATTTGAATTAGTATTCATATATTATATTTAATTCATTTCATTCATTCATTTAGTGTTCTGTCCAAGGGCAGGTCTTTCACTGCAAACTCAGCTTTCTCCAATCTTTCCTATCTTCTGCTTTCCACTTTGTTTCCTCATATGATCCATATATCTTAATGTCGTCCATCATCTCATATCTTCTTATACCCTGAACTCTTCTCCCGTTCACCATACCTTGCAGTGCATCCTTCAGTAGACAGTTTTTTCTCAGCCAGTGACCCAACCAATTCCTTTTCATTTTCCTAATCAGTTTCAGCATCATCCTTTCTTCATCCACTCTTTCCAACACAGCTTCATTTCTTATAATGTCTGTCCACTTCACACTTTCCATTCTTCTTCATATCCACATTTCAAATGCTTCTAGTCGCTTCTCTTCACTTCGTCATAATGTTCATGTTTCTATCTCCATGCAATGCCACACTCCATACATAGCATTTCACTAGTCTCTTCCTTAGTTATTATATTAATATACTATTTTAAATAAATATTTTGTAAATTTGTGATAGGTTACTGGTACTTCAATTTCATTGATTTGATTCTCAGTTTACTTTACTCTATCAAGTTAACCTACAAAACTTCATTCTGACTTCTTGCTTATATTAAATTCTTACTAATACTAGTCGAGTTATTTTCATTTTAAGTACAATATTAACTTATCTTCGTTTCTTAGTCATTTATTAGGCCTAAGCTAATCTACGCTCAGTTGTACCCACAAACACGAGGTTTACTCTGACGAGGGTTAAATTTATATCAAATAGAATATATTGTTTTCTAAATGTTTTATCTAAATGTTGTGAATTTTATTATTTTGTTATTATTTTCAGACTAGTCTATTTCTGTGGCCTGTATTTTATAATCACTGTATTCACATTGGTTTTTTTCCCTATATTGTAATTTTGTACCGTACAGTATTTAAGTGACTTCATTTCCTTATATTGTAATTTATGTACAAATTACAAAAGGTGTGTATTATCATATTCTAATAAGAAAGTATTATTATTATTATTATTATTATTATTATTATTATTATTATCATAAAGAAAAGGTGACAAGCGGGACAATTTACAATAGAATAATTTCGGCATGTTTACCAGAACTTGTTACGGAACGTACATTTTGCATGTCAGTCCGGATTCCAGTCATACTGTTTTCTGAAAGCAAACTCAGATTATTGAAAGAAAGGAAATTAGCATCGTAGATACCCCTGAGGTCAACGTTTAACATTTTTATTAGGTGATGATTTGTCCTCCGTATCAAGTTCTTTAAAATTAAAGCTACCATATTTTAACATTATGATCGTAATCTTTTCTAGTTGAAACTGGCATGCAGCCACTGAGCTTGCAAATTACCGTACAGTAATAGCCTTTCGCCAAATTGTTAATTATGTTCAAAACTGGTGTAATTATGACTCGTCTGACTGGCAAAGATATTCTTAGAAGTTGTGGGCGATCGCATACAGATTTGTCTAATTACATATATTATTGCCCACTGTGTGTGGTAATGCTGGAAAATCTCTTTTGGAAGGGAAAGCGTCATCTTCGCTATCTCGTTTTGCTTTTAGTTCCGATGTCCATAGAAATGACTCAGCACTGAGAGTGAGTAAATTATAGTTATTTGGATGTTGATGTCTGTATTATGGACCAGAAAGTGGTCCGTGAGTTGTTCCTTAGGTCCATAAAAGTCTCTCTTTTAAAACAAGTTTTGGGATCCACTTTACAAAAGGCACGTCTTGTGAGACAGCTATTACCCACAAGCTGTCTTACTATCCGATCTTAACAAATTTAAAGTTACGTTCCTAAACTTAAATATGTCTCTAAACTTCCGTATGTATCATGTGGTATAGATCATGGTACTCACTATCAATTAGAGAGCCAAAGTCACAATGTATTTCGCGATGTTTAATTATTAAATTATTTGGCCTATTATTATTATTATTATTATTATTATTATTATTATTATTATTATTATTATTATTACGTAAATATAACTAACAGAACTCACACTTTTACACAGTTCTCTATCAAACTTTTCAGGGTTCGAAGCAAAGAAACAAAAATACTTACATATTACTGGAATTTTCAAGTTGAAGGGCGGACTCTGCTATTCTTCTGCAAAATGATATTAATACAAACAGGGTGATTTGTTGTTTTATTTCACCTTTAATGTGTTATGAATTTGGAAATTTAGAAATAAAGTACCACATACAGCTAGAAGGCACTGCTTAATAATTTTCTCGTCTTCAAATGGCTTAATTTCTGCTACTTGGTGTGATGCTTTTGTTGTCAGTTCGTTTTATGTGCAGTGGATTGCAGTGGAATTCTTCGTATCCGGCAACTGTGGGACAAAGCCAGTGTGGGTTAACTGATTTTGCTGGATAATTGAAAAATACATTTATAGGTTATGTGGAGACTTACTTTACTGCAGAGACATTTTTTACCATGTTTAAATTTAGTAATTTTCATATATGTAGATATTTAAAAATAAAGTTTTTTTAGTACTAAATACGGTAATGTACATTCATCAGTTCATAATTTATTCTAATGCATAATAGTATAAAAACACTAAACGTTTTCGTAACCTTATGACAATTTTAAATAGCGGCCATGTGACGTGAAGAGCAGTGCAGCCAATGTCGCAAATGTAAAGACGAAGTAGCGCTCGATGATTTGAACTTCTTTAACATATCTGTAATGTCTTCTTGTTTATATACTATCTATCACTCGAATGAAACTTTTACGCACTGTAGGAACAAAGAATTTAACACTTTCCTACTTAAACTCGTCCGACATCCCTTCGAACGAGCGAATTCAAGTGGTAAATTTAAAGATATCGTCTCTGTGAATTGTTTGCAAGGTCCAAGTGACTGCTTACCTACTCCAGGGACATAACGGGGTTTTTTGTCTATGTCTTCACGCGTGAACAATGTGAACAATATGCGGCATGTGCGATCCACGAAAATCACTCACATCTTCGACTCTTCCCTTTCGCATGAATGACTTTTTTGGCCTAGTCAAAAGTGCCGTTGTTTTGGTATTGCCGGTTATTTGGGTGTCGGATAGGAGGAATTTTATTGTACATTACTTTCTGTGCAGATATTACGGACATATTCAATATTTTCAGCTTTTCTGTCCTTGATTTGAAAATGTTTTGGTTACTTGTTACCAAAATTTGAATCCTCGGTATTGTAATGTCTATTAAGATTAAAACTTTTAGGCCTATAACACATTATTATATCAAAACACAATAAGTACATGGAACAAAACACTACATTTTTTTTAAGAAAACAAATAGGATCTACGTGTTGTTGAACATATTCACTGGCAGTAATGATGTAGGCTAACCAAAGTTTTATTTAATTGCACATTATTAGACTACAAAAAAACAAGAAATTCACATAAAAAGAATAGCAATAGTACCGGGTAATACTATTTTAAGAGTCGAAATAAATGCCTTTGAGAGCCGCACGCGGCTCGTGGGCCGCGTAATGAGCACCACTGGTACAAATATTGCTCATGTTAAAATCATTTTCGTTCCCAGTCTACGTAAAAGAAATGAGTTCGTAATTTTTTTATCTAAGTCACCAATCGTGGTCTAGCCGCTACTGTGTTGCTTCACAACGCAAGTATCGGGGTTAAAACCGGCTAAAAGCGTTGGAAGTTCTTAAAGTTATTCTAAACCTCTTTCACAGAGCGATAAAGTAATTTTGATAGTAGGCCCTAGTTATTTTTTACGTTGAATAAGAAATCGGTATGTAAAAGGATACGACTGCGGATGAAGCTTTTACTTAAGAAGTTTCCCAGCATTTCTGATTCTGGAAAAATAGCTTTAAACATGTCGTCTGTGAGCTGCGAATTCTCTTACGCTATCGGGCGGATTTTGTTTGTATTTAGTATCTTTACAGTCAATGTATCCAAATATGATGCACACGAAATATTGTGCTAAACATTAACAGGTCTATAGAAAACACAATATTATTTAATTGTAATCGACAGAATGATTTTTGTTTTTAAATTTTGCTTCTTATATAGATGAAGTATGTAGATATTGTAAATACTCAAAATTTTCATGTCGGATGAGTTAATTAAATATTTTCATAAATAAATCTGTAATCTATACATTTTTACAATAAACAATATAAGACTTTCAAATTGCTTTGCAAAATTGACAAGTCGTTACGGAAATAAAACAAAAACTGATACCTTAAATTCTTTTAAATATTAATATTTATATAATTATTTTGTCGAATAGAATAAAAAACTGAAGAATAAACGGCATATAAGAGACGCATTTGCGTATAAAAATATACAAATAACATTACTTATTATTCACAGACACCAGGAGAAAGGAGCTTGCGCCATCTATGTCATGTAGGATTACTTACCTGCTTTTCACAGTGTTATACACATCTGCGTTTTGAGATGGAGTGTCCATAAATTTATATAGACCTACTTCCATAACAAATATTTAGGGGATTGCAAACATTTGTGCATACGAAAAATAGGCTCTTTCTGGACACCGTGAAATACATTTTTTTTTTTGTAAGCTGCTAGAGATTGTGTTCTCTTTGGACTTCATAAGATAGGCCTAATGTACGTTTTTAATACGCATGAAAGTGCAGAGTAATCTAGAAATGTGCATTTTTGTTATTGCAATAGATAAGATTATGTAGACCTGTACAACTTGTGTATGGTATGGATATTTTTGCAGTCATATAACTTTAGCTTTTGTCAACGGATTGTCCTCAGGATATTTTCACCCTCGCAAATATATTATTTTCCTATTTAGACAAGTTGCGTAAATGTTTATTTTGAGTATTTTATTTACAACCAACATTGTCAGAATTCCATTGCGAAGGTTTTCTACTGTTTGATATCCACTAATTTTTAATGTTCTACTTCTATTAGATGATTACAGTATATGAACATTTGTGTCGTGGAAAATTGTGAAAAAGTTGCATTCTCCACTTAAAATTGTACAATTTACAAGTGAAGTCATATGTAACTTATTGATTTGGCTACCATGACTGATGCCTATTTTATGTGCATATCAAAATTACGAAAATATATCTCTTTTCTGAGCATAGTAAAGGACATTTTTCATGTAGGTCTAAGTTTTTTAAATTATGCTTCAAGAAAATAAACTGTTAACAAGAATATAATTTGTAAATAATGAGGTTAATTTGTCGAGGAATAAGTAAAACTCACAATGAGAAATAGTGAAGTTTTCGTGGCACTGCGGGAGGAGAAATTATTACCGGTGCAGAATAAGACTAGCTTTGGTGTAACGTTACACATTTAACTGAATGTTGTTCGTCACACCCCCAAAATATCTTGAGAATTCAGCGATGTAGCATATTGTTGGTTTAGAAATTTTCAATTGTCATCTGCAATATAGAACGAAATTCTGCTGTGCAAATATTTAAATTGTCCAACTATTTTGTTTCATTTCCTCGAATATATACATTGAAAGTTAAAAAAAAATACTTGAAAACGTCAAAGTATCTTTTAATCTCATACACTTCCCCTTTTCGCTTTTAGCGATTGTTTGTTGCCCAAGTCGTGTAACGAGAGTGATGTTGCAATGCGATCTCTTTTCTGAGCCAGCGAGACTCACCTGTAATACACAGTTAATAGTTGCAATTATCTTGCAACAGATGGAGCTAAATTTGACTGAAAAGCACGGACTCTGGTGAAAAGTATGACTGGGATCAACATGATGCGAAATTTTCTGGTTTCCTGATCGCGACGTGAATGGAGAAAAATCCTACGTTTTAAAGCAATACAGTCTGTAATCAGGGATCACAGCTCTTTATAAAGAGGCCAACATGTATGTCCCATTATCTTATCATCCTTGAAAATCAAATCAATATGTAGTAGAAAATTTGATTATTGCTACATCCGTTGTACCTTAAAAAGTTTTAAAATTTACGTACAGTCTCTATCAGTCTCCTTTTAAATAACGTTTTAGGTAGACGTTCTTCCTGCATCAGTACTAATTGTTCAAACCAATTTAATGATTTTTCTCTTTATTCTGTCCACCTCTACTTCTTTCGAATTCATTTTTTTTCTTAATTTCTCATTTGTTTTCATTTCCATCCTTGAAATTCTAACGCTTCTTCTTAAATAGTCCATCTCTACAGCTATCAAACTACTTCTTGAATCTTTTCAGTGTCCATACTTCCAATTCCTAGCACAACATTGATTAAACCATTTCTTTCTTATTTTCATTAGAAATATTTTTATCTCACCAGAATGATTTGAGACTTTCTAGAATTTTTCTGCTTTTATTGCACTCCCTGTTTTATCTCGGTTTCTTCTATCCCGTTTGCGTCGTTGTATGCTCCCAGCTATTTAAACTTGCCTACTTGTTTAATAGACATTTTACCAACCAAGACTTTAAACTATCACGCCTATTTAAAATCACATACCCTTTCCATCTAAAGTACGTAGATACTCAAGGTGGGATATTGTGATACTTCAATACGGCTAGAAACGAAGAAAGACAATAAAGTAGTGATGGGCGAAGTTGTTCTTTTCCCGGAACAGTTCCGACTGTTCCGGTTCCGAAAAAATACTATGTTCCAAATAACAGTTCCGAAATAACAGTCACCAGTGGTGATGAGTCGGAGTCGTTGAGTCGTTCAAACGAATGGTACAGTACCCTCCCTCTTCACCACGCTGCTCACACTGGAGCACTCATAGGCATGACATAGTACACATTCTTATCTATAGATGGCACTGCAATGCACATTCGAATCGATTTTGGAAAATTGCTGTGCATGCGGACAGAACTCAAAAGCTTAATGTTAGTAATTACACAGCTGTTGACTACAAGGACAGAATACAACAGTTTGTTTTCGTACATAAAGTTATAAAGACATGGTAGCCAACTAAAAAAAAAATAACATAACATTTAAAACATATGGTATGTAATTTCTGTTCTCTCTATTACATAATAAAAAAAACAAATCATTAATTTTTATTTTTACTTTTCTTAATGCACAGTTATAATAATAATAATAATAATAATAATAATAATAATAATAATAATAATAATAATAATAATATATATTACAATTTCATAAATAAAAAAGATATATATTGGCAGTACTGAAACCTGGAAACCCCGCAGTGGGTTAGTAAAATGTTGGAATCGCATCTTTACCAAAGTGTAATTTAAACTTCGCATTAAACCTCGCTCTCCAAATCAGTACTTATATGGGTAGTTTCCAACAAATAATGCTACAACATTTTTGTCGTTCTTTGATAACAGAGAAGATAGCACAAAAACTTGTGCTTGTCAGACTTAACCTCAACAAACGACATACAGACATTGTAACTAAACCACTCATTACCATTTACGACTTTAACTTTTGTATAAAATCAGCTGATCAATGAATTAATAATAGTATGCGTACTTTATGACTTTGTAGAATGTTTATAAAACAGAATTAGTCAACTAATGGTGAAATAAACTATAAAGCGGGAATGAATATTACAGATTATTAAATACTTACTATAACATTACAGATGATTGGCCAGTCTTACAAATGTTGATATTAAAGTTCGCGTCACCGCAAGGATTTCAATTTCCATGCGCCCCCCTCCAACCACGTGAGAGTTTCAAGTACCAACTTCATCCAACGAAGTTCCAAGTATAACATAAAGAACAACGAGAACAGTGTAAGTGCAGCTGTCGTTGGTTCATCGGAACAAGCTCCGACGTTCCGACTGTTATCTCGGAGTCGGAACATACCTTATGCAACGCGGTACTGCGAGCCCGCAACAGCTGGGCAAGTGAGCAGCTCGGAGTCGGAACACTGTTATTTCGGAACAGGAGGTTCCGACCTACTGTTCATTTTTGCAACAGTTCCGAGGGAGTCGGAACATACCTTGTGCAACGCGGTACTGCGAGCCCGCAACAGCTGGGCAAGTGAGCAGCTCGGAGTCGGAACACTGTTATTTCGGAACAGGAGGTTCCGACCTACTGTTCATTTTTGCAACAGTTCCGAGACCGGAACAGTTCCAAAATAACTGTTGTGTTATTTTTTACCCATCTCTACAATAAAGTACTTTCCCCAATGAAGGATTGATACAGGGTAATAAATTTGTAACCAGACTGTTTCCATGAACTCACAAAATGCCCTGTATTTCATGTGTAATGGAGAAAGTAGCAAGGTTGACGTCTTGTGTTTCTTGACTACTACTTTCGAAGATAATGAAGAATATAAGGTCCTTTTAACGATACAGTTGTTAATAATATACTGTAATTAAAAAAATGACATGACCCCATAGTTTTGTTGAAACGATTTACAACAATGATATCTAACCTGCTTTCGTTGTCGGTAGTTGCTTGTTGTATCCGGTCACCACACGGAACAATGATTTGGATTGAGATGCTAAAATTGTTAAAAATGAAAACTGATGGAGGATGTCCGCGGATAAGAAAGAATTGAAGATTCATTTGTTGAAGATCAGGGCCCACAGAGAGATATTGTACTATTATTATTGTATAGAGCACATCTAGGTCAAAAAGCCTGGGTAGACATAACGGCTCGGTTAGAGAAGCCAACGTACTATAGTAGGAACGATCATGATTTTAAAATCAAATGTAGAAAAACAGAAAACGGAAATAGGTAAATTCTCATTTTTAAAAAGAACTATAAATGATTGGAATGACCTACCTGCAGCGGTCTTTGAGGGCTGCCCTTCCTTAAGGAGTTTCAAGAATAACTTAAAACGTTGTGTATAAAGTGTAAATTAAAATTAAGGTGACATTTATTTTTTAAGGTGGCATGTATTTATTTAGCCTGACGAGTTGACTCCTTTTGTTTGAATTGTAAACAAATTTAAAAATAGCTTGTAAGAGAGTTTTAGACTAGAAACACTTAGTTTAAATGTAGTTCTGTTTATAAGTATGAATAAGGGTGTAACTGTCTTATTTGAACTGTTGTATCAATGAAGCTAGGTGAGTCAGTGAAATTATGGTTTTACAGTGCAGTGAACAGTTTCGATCAGTTATAATTTATAGTGTCAATGAAATTTATTCTGTAGTGTCGTGAAATGTGTTATAGTGTCAGTGAAAAGTGTTATAGTGCCAGTACAGTGAGTGAGATGAGAGTAAAGAGAAAGGTTATTGTCAGTATCAATGTGAAACTTATATAGGGCCTATATATATATATATATATATATATGTAGATTGTAATGTAAAATTGGGTTCATTTATTAAATAGGTTATTTTATGTATTATTAATTGTAATTATTTTGTGTAATTGTCTTGTGTATTGTAATTTTATTGTGTATTGTTTATATTGTTTGTATAAAAAAAGGTCGCGCAACCACGGATTACCGACGGAAGGAATGCGAAGCAATCACTGCGATAAGGAAGACTGGGCGAGAGGAAAGGTCACGAGATAACTTGAATGTTATTCAAGAGTACAGTCGGAAGAGAAATTACATCGATATAATCAATCTTGCGTTGTGATAAGTTACATTACGGTTTTAGTTTGTTCCATTGCATGTGAATACGAGTCTTGTATCGCACGGTATTATTATTTCATTCGTAAACATATGTTGCGCGTTTAATTAGCTTCGAATTTTTCTCTTGCTACGTTCTTTATTTCCACAACGATGTCCTCATTTGTTAATCTTCTTGGAAGAGACAGTACTTCCATCGGCCCGTATCTCTCCCCCCCTCGGCGTGCCTACATACACATGTCAAAACAGACAGCAACGCCACCATTGGTTTTCGGTAATCGTTTCTTGCGCGACCTATACCACTGCCACCGGGTGCTTGTCCACTTGCAGTGTAAATAAATACATATTATTATTATTATTATTATTATTATTATTATTATTATTATTATTATTAAATATTTCGTTTATAAATCAAATGTTAAAGGTTTAATTTAATTATAAGTCTAGACTCTAGAGCAATAAAGTTGGGAACATGTTGATTCATAGCTTAAGTCGTGCTATGACCAAATGAAGTGAGATATTCATTGTGATAAATCTACATTTACGTGTTACTTCATGAAAACCGTTTATTTTCATTTTAACCGTTACATTATACAACGTTAACAAATTACGTAACATATAGAAATATATTGTACAAATAACATATTGGATGGCGTAGTGATGATGATATTGACAGTGATGGTTAGTGATGAATGAGGTTGGCGGAGACAATGACTAGTACCGCAACTCTGTGCCACTTGCTAATTTCCTGGGTAACTAACATATGGTACCACTTTCACCTTCTAGATGACGAAGCGTTTAGTTTCAGTGGTGGTGGTGATGCTTCTTGATGAAGACCGGAACTTTCTTTTCTATGATCACAGGGATGTGCACGGGCTTTGGCACGTGCACAGGGACGGGGTACGGCTTGGGGACGTGGATATGATGTGGGACAAAGTACGGCACCTTGACGGGTACCTCTACCGGGTAGGGGACTTTCTTTTCGATTGTGACTGGAACTTTCTTTTCAATTACAACGGGGTAAGGCTTAGGGACGTGAACAGGGACTGGTACCTTCTTCTCGACATGCACGGGGACGTGGACCTTGACAGGGACAGGGACCTTCTTCTCTACGGTGTAAGGTACGGGATGAGGAACAGGGATCTTGACCTCCTTGGTGATAACAATGGACTTGATCTTCTCCTCTTTCTTGTGCTCCTCTCCTCCTCCCAAACTGCCCCCGAAACTGCTTCCGAAAGAGTGGTCATCGCCGCCGCCGAAGTCTCCTAAGCTGAGGTGCTCGTCACCGCCTCCGAAAGAATGGCCGCCATGCAAACCTCGCTTCACCGTCTTTTTTTCCTTCTGCTCTTCCGCCAGAGCCAAGGAGACGGCCAAGAGAATAGTGTAGACCTGTGAAAATTCAAAGGAATGAATGTGAGGGAAAGTTGAGAGGAAGAGAAGGGTAACAATTACGCAACGTCTTTTTCTCTTGAAATATGGTTCGAGACTGGTCGAATATTTATATGAGCTCCAGGTCTTTTTTGTCATTTGCGTCATCCATTAATACGTCCTTTAAAAGAAGTAATTTGCATAGCTTTAAGGTGCAAACTAAAAAAGAGACCTAAACCACAAAGCAAGTGTTTCTCAGTTGCATAGTCAGGCCGCGTCTTGTCTATCGAAACTATCTAAAGCATCATCTGTCACAGTTATCGGAATTCGAAACAGACTTAAGTGAGCTCCGTACTTAGCAAGTCAGGAACCGAACCGCAACCTTTTCGAATGTTTACGTCTTGTCAGCCAATTATTTCTTAGATATTTTCCTCTAAAATAAGAAATGCAAACTACAGGTCATTCGTTATCTCGTGAAATCAAATGATTGTGTGCGCCGTAGCTCATAGTAAGAACATTATGGTTTGGTTAAGCGAGCAAGCTACCTGCAAGTGGAAGTTTAGCGAGGGAGGGAAGCTTCCCAGTCTACTTTTTTCACTTGATGCACAGGTAGGTTTCACAAGATACCGAATGTCCTATAATAATAAGGTATTTTCAGACAATTATTACGTTCAAACTCTAAAATAGTTATCTTTACATATTACCAAATTCTTATACAGTAGAAACCCGCTAGTCCGAACCCCGCTAATTCCAGATGATCCGAACATGCCAAAAGAGAGAAGAGGAAGAAAAAAAAAAGAGTATTTGAACTCAAACTTTTTCAATTTAATGATACAGTATTAAAAAAAAAAAACAAAATTTATAATATACAGTACAACTTTGACTAGTGAATGAATTAGACCACGAAAGTGAACAAAATAGTGGTCGGAGGAGGGTGGGGAGGGGATAAGACGAAGTTTTCCTGGTTGTACATTAATGTCTCTCGCTTAATCCAAAATTTCAATTCCGAATAGTCGCCGGCGCAATTATTCCGGACTAGCGGGGTTTTACTGTATTTTGTCTATCGAAACTTGAAGCGTAAAATAAGATGGAAATTTTGAGATTACTAATAATCAATAGAATTAGATTTCAACCTAACAATTCAGAATTTTATAATTTTCTTCCTTCTCCTGTTCCTTTTCATTATCAGTATATTCAAATTCCAATTGAGTCCTATAATTTTTAAGTACTTTCCTTTTACGAACCCATACCTTCTGGTCATACCAGCAAATAATGAATAGACCTGCAGTAAAATTTAAAACTTTTCCAAGGATTGCATCCTGCCTGTATAAATAGACGGACAGACTATATTCAGAACTCCACCTATCCATCATCGTTAAAATATCGCTACTTTTTACATAATTTGAAATTGAACATTTTTTTTTTATCAAATATGTTGGCCAAAAAGACTAGTCACCGAATAGCGTGCTCAGATGTTCCGGTTTTCGACTTCCGAAAATAAACATTTTGGGTGCTATTCATAGACATTTCGCAGCACGCGCTACGAGCGTACTAAGCTAGCCCCGGCTATCCATTGGTTACTAGTACAGAATTCAAATCATATCCTATCGCTAACACTGGTTTATGAATACGAAAAAGGCTGATCATCCACCGGAAGCCCGCGCTAAAAATGTCTATGAATACGGCCCTAAAACTCTTTTTTGGTGTCCTCATTTCCTCCATGCAAAAGTATTTGAAAATAGGACACGCTTGACTCCTTCAAAATGTAGTTTTCTTCTTGAGTTTGCGAGTTTCAGAGACGGCAGTATATCAGCGTCTATGAAAAAATATTTAATCAATATCTGTGTCCATACCTGTGGAGTAACGGTTAGCGCGTCTGGCCACGAAACCAGGTGGGCCGGGTTCGATTCCCGGTCAGGGAAAGTTACCTGGTTGAGGTTTTTTCCGGAGATTTCCCTCAACCCAAAATGAGTAAATGCTGGGTAACTTTCGGTGCTCATTTCACTGGCATTAGGGCCTATCACCTTCATTTCATTCAGACGCTAAATAACCTAAGATGTTGATAAAGCGTCGTAAAATAACCAACTAACATTTAAAAAATCAATATCTGATTTTTAGAGAATTTAAAAGGAAATTTTTACGGCATTTTTTAAAAATAGAATTCTAATATGGCTAGTGTTAAAAGTTGTTTTCGTAAGAAAGAACCCCGAACAACAAAGATAAAGGCCACAATATTATTTTAATATATTATTAAGTGTTATAAACATAGCGTTTAAATTTCAGTAAAAATATACATAGTGATTTGGATGCGTTATCGATAGAGTTTTGATATATTAGCGAAAATAGTAGCCTACTGGAATTTGTGAAATGAATGTAAACCTAAAATCTATATTATAAGATGATAGAAATTGTTGTACTGAGTTTCATCTTACTCTCAGTTGACGCGTCAAGTTAATAAAGTCATCCTGAGATTATCCTTGATGAAATTCAATGTCTATCGCTGAATAATATTTTTAATAGGCTATAGTGAACATTATTTTTTACACCACAATACCAAATACATAACCATACATTACAAAAAGTAGTTTCCAGTAAAATTTATTATTTTTCTTTCAGTTACTATTAGTGTGAAACAGAAAAATCCATCTTAATGAACGAAGAAACATCTGTGAATTATGCAAAATTTTAGAAATATAAGATGTAAGATATTTCTTTACAGACACATGCATTTATTTGCACAATGAGACGAGTGTAAAATGTTATGACAAGATATAATTGACAACAAAAAATACACCCTTTTTGTTTTGGTATACTATTACAAGTTAAGTTATTATGTCTGTACGGAGTATACATATAATCAGTGCTTTTTCTTTCTGGCACCTTTTTTGTTATATTTTTCATCATGGAACCGAGAAATGTACTGATAAAATTATGTTATTACTTAATTTTTTATCTCGCTTAGGCCTTCAAAGAACGAAAAAGAGGTTAAAAAACACAAAATTCCCGTGCACTGGACAGTAATCATCTCTCCGTCTGCTATTTATATTCTACACACAGTTCCACCACCTTCTTCTCCAGAAGAAAAGCACTGTATAGGGCCTATCATTATAAACGTATATCTCCACGGACTCTGAATTATCAAGTCATTGTTAGATTCATTGTACTACCAACGAACATACTGTGCGTGCGTGAAATGGATAATCTTGTGAAACTCTCTCGAAAGTGTACAGGAGAATTGTTATAAAAGGAATCTTTTCTCCACAAAGGCTAGAGTAGAAAGAGAAAGTAATATGAATATCATGCTAATTGGACAGGACGACTTTACTTTCCTTATGCCTTCTGCTCCGTAACTGAGTCGAGAATGAGTCAGTTATATTGTGACACTGAAGTTCACTTAAGTTTGTACAGAGCTGCGGTCGCTATGGTTTCACTCAGGTTCACACAGTAACTATCATTACTCAGAGTGTTTTCTAGGAAGTCAGATCCGAACGCATAAGTGACTGATGATAATGAGGTAATTTATTGACTAAAATATAATTAATTGGCTTCTTCTACAATGTTTTGTAAGATTTTAATGATTTTCTTCAGTTGGTCAATCAAAATTTACAGGATGCTATGCTTATTATTGCCTATTATGAGCATGTGACAGTTGTCAATTGTTAATAGAAAGAATATGAAATGAAGGTCATAAAGTTTAGAGATTAGAGTTCTAAAGTACTGATGGAAATAAGGTTACATAGCTGCTGCCGTGCCTCGAATATGAAGTCGAGGGTGAAGGTGCCGTCAGTGAACGGGTAGCATAATGATGATTCCAGAGTTTCAATAATAAAGAAGGAGATATTAATGATTTACAACGTCCTGGAAGATTTAAGGCATTTCTTGACTCGCGAGTCAACCCCTTAACACAGAAGCAGGGCGGAGAGGTAATGCATGATCTCTCTTCCCTTAGCCATCACTTATTCATTCAAGGATTAAGCAGTTTGGGTATTGCCCCGTCTTACCTTCTCCTAAGAAAAACCTGATGTTTCAGATGCAATAAGTCGCCGTATTAAAACGCTTAGAAAAGTATATAGGGAACAACAGGATATTACGCATGGTAGAGCAATGTCGATAGTCGACGTTACTCGCAGGCCAATAGTCACCGGGCTGTAACGAACCGTGTCAAACAAAAGACAATCGAAATGGTGGTAGTAAAACTCGCGACTATATTCTTAAATAAATCACTCCATTAGTCAAGTGCAAGGTTTATGCAGTACAACGACGATGTTTTGAATGCATTAAAAGAAAATGCATATGTTGTAAGATAACAAGGAAATAAAGGGAAAATAACGCAAAGTAAATTTCCAGTTAATGTTCGCCAAAGCGTTAAGAACGTGATTATGACGGCGTTCAAGTTTTATTTGTGGCCTAGAGAAAATACCTAGCCTTTTACCAAAAAAAAACTTTTAGGGACCATGAAATTATTCCCTGCTTTAATTATATTATTGTTTATCAATATTACGAAACAAAAACTGTCATAAAGGCCATGACCGACTAGAAACATCGATACCGAAGAGATAAATCCATTCGGCCGTGATGAAACAAAAGAAAATGCAAGAGAGATTTTTTTTCGAGATAAAATGGACACAACATTTTGATGACCATACTGTTAATAACTGGAGATCGCTTGTAAGATCTGTCTTAATCTTCTATGTAGAAATGTCGTCCAATCAAATTGGTGGCCCAGGGAAAAATCATTGAAATAGATGAGAGTAACAGAGGTGCTATCTCTCAGTAATGTTCAGAACGTAAGAGGTACAGAAAAAAAGAAACAAATTTCTCCTTCTAACGACACCACAAACCAAAGTCATGTTCTAATGTTACCAATATTGTGTATTTAGTTAAATTAGGTCGTAACCGTAACGGCACGGTTCAAACCTACCGTGCTAAGTCTCCAGTTTTGCGGTATACAGAAATTGTAAATCTATACCTTATTAATTGACATCTGGACAAACTAAACGCAGAGTGACTATATTTCGTCAGCTTATCGCTAATTCCATGAATGATAAATTTATCTGTAGTAATGTCACGAGAGGTCTGAGATTTGATTTATCTGGGAAATCTCAGACCTCGAGTGGCATTTATTAGGACTATTTCGTGAATAAAATAAAAATGTAAATAATATATCTCTAAAATTCGATCACAAAATGTTAATAATTGTTTATTAATGAATACTTAACCTATTCAGACATTGTGAAGTTGAAATACTCGTAGATGAATATCGATTACTGCAATAAATAAATTCGACGTTATTATTCAGTAATTCCAATTGCGAAAAGCGAAATATAGGTTTAACAATGTTAATTACATGTACTGCACTTTTCTCTTATTATTATAAAATAAATACATTTTCATTATCAGCTGAAATCATAATTTAATTTAACAGTAACAGTGGGGACAGCTATATATCAATGCTTATGTATTCATAGCGAGACATGTTGCTACACAGTGAAGTCATCTCTGTATAGATAGGCCTAATTAAAACACGAATTTTATTACGTCATAAGGAAGGCAGTTTGATGAAAAAACCTTATTATTACTATGCAAGGTCATTGAGTTTGATATGCGATGATGTTACATAAATTTGAACATCTGACTTTCTATTAAATGTTTCATTTCATTCACAAGATACAATTTTATAAGCTACTTATAGGTTATGTTACCTGTGGCAGCAGGACCAATGTCAGCTGTGTCTTATTTCGACCGTTACAATCAGTGCTACACGAAAGCATTTTTTATAGCTCGACAAACGCATTCTCGCTGTAGTGTGTAACGGAACTAAAGCTGCATCTACACCGCAGGCTGTGATCTACACATTTCAATATTCCAATCGCGTGCAATCTGGGAAGAATATTGAAAGAATCAAGTTTAAAAGGTACGTTCAATTAAGATCCATGAAGATTTTGTGTCTACATAGTGCGCCGTTTTGAACGTCGTCTTCACTGCATAAATATATTAATTAATATTAAATATCAATCTTGCATTCATTGCTTTAAAGTTGAAAGAAAAGTTTAACCATGTAGTTGCATCTTAATGTATTCATGATCATCAATTTACGGGGAAACAGTTGGCAACAACGATTAAACAAAAGAACGGCCATGCGATAAATTGATAGCGATAAATCTAGCTGCAAAAATTATCGCAAAGTCTGACTGTGATTGGTTGGAATTAAAAATTGCATTACACTTCATTGGTCGAAAATGGAATGACGTCATATAGTAAACGAAATAGTCAGTAGTATTGTTACATGTGATGAAATATGGGTATGTTGCTGCAAACCTGACACCTTCATAACAGTGACTGGATACCCATCAGCCTGTCAAAGTCGTCAAACAAAATCGAATTAATGTTATATATATGGTAGAATTTTGAAGGTGTGATTCACTGTGAGTTTCTTTCAAACGGACATGCAGTCGCTGCGGATCTTATTCTGAACGTCTAGAACGAGTTCATTAAGTTTTGAGGGAGAGACATGCCAGACATTAGTTAATCGAAATAGATTTCTCTTGCAAGAGGACAATGCGACACTCCACGAACAACCTTGCGAAAAATCCAGAAGCCAGTAGGAATCGAACTGCTATCACAAATGGCATATAGCTAGCTAATCCTGCTCCTTCAGATTAGGATCTGTTTAGATCTATGGTCCACTTCCTTTGTGAAAGAAATTTCCAAAACATGGAATTTGTTGAAATGGTTATCACCGAATTCTGCGCATCGAAGATCAGAAACTGGTACCGTCGCTGAAGAACAAACCTCGTTGAAAGGTGGCTTAAGTTCATAATATCTAAAGACCTTTACTTTGAAGATTAGATAAATTTTTTGTCACAACAGATTCCAACAAAATTTTTTCTCCAAAACCGACGTTATTTACGAGGCGGTATCTATTTAAGGTATTCTGTAAATAATTGAATAAATAAATAAATACACAAATAAATAAATAAATAAATAAATAAATAAAAAGTTAATAAATAAATGAATAAAAGACATTTCAACCACAATTTTGCTCCAAAACTGAAATTACTTACTAAACGGTATCTCTGTAATGTACTCTAAATAAATTAAACAAATGAATGAATGAATAAATAAATAAATAAATAAATAAATAAATAAATAAATAAATAAATAAATAAATAAACTCTTGACGTGGATAACTGGATACATATATATCCATATCATATACATATATCTTAATATATAAAATGGAATGTGGGTATGTATGTATGTATGTATGTATGTATGTATGTATGTATGTATGTATGTATGTATGTATGTATGTATGTATGTATGTGTGTATGTTCTCTATACAAATCTACACGCTTTGACCGATATGTGGCAAAGTTTGCACATTTAACCTTCATAACCAGGAGAAGAACATAGGCTACATTAAAATTGTGCAAATGGAAGTTAAACTAATTAAAAATATAAAAAATAAAAATAAATACGGTCAAACATTCATGTGTAATACTAAAATGCAATCTTCTATAGTCCAGGACCGTATTATGAATTTCTCGATGCAGTTGTAAATAGTGAGCAGACTGTGTTTTATCCAATTGAATTCTAGAATTCTTTCAAACTACAAGGATTGCTATCACATAATTTACTTAATACTGAATAATAACCAGAAGTACTATTGCGAAATATTGACCCACCAAAATTATGCACCAACAAGAATTGGTGTGAAGAACTCATGAAGTGGCAAATTAACTGGAAAAACGAAAGGAGAAGATGTTTTTATCTCACATATTGTTATGATACCCTTTAGATTTTAAGCAACTGCAATTCCGTGCGACTAGCATTTGTAATGGCCATATTAAAATGAAGCTGAAGGACAGTAGCTTTAAGTTGCAGACATTGACTTAAAAACTCCGTGTTTTTCACATCCTCGACTATATTTTATACAAAGGAGTGGGAAGAAAAAAAAATTACAAAAATTACACATATCGAAAAGCAATTCAATGATATTTCTGTCATGTTGCTAATGTAATATGCGAATGTACATAAGGCGACTGAAAATAACACTATATTAATCCTAAAATATACGTCTCTCAAAATATTGTTGTTCACGTCCGAAAATATGTTACTGCGAAATTCTATCAGTATAATCACGTTGCAAATGTAGTATGTTATGCATTGTGGGAATAACAATCTCTTAATTTCTAAAATACCGTTAAGCCTATACGTCTCTCAGAATATTAGTCTTTATGTTAAAAAAATGACTTATTACAAGTTTATACTGTATTTGTAATCTGTGTATAAAACAAGAATTAATATAATATGTTCTGAATTTGTGAGATATAGTTTTCCAAGTCATATTTAAAAAAAAAGCTGGATATGATATAAGTGGGTGTACAGCAGTCAAGAGTCAAGGGGTAAAAAATCTTCCAATATAAATTAAATTATATATGTGACATATTGATTCGATGCTGAAACTGATCAGAAAGAGGAAAAGGAATCGTTGGGTTTTACTTTGTTCATAGTTTGATTTTTCTATTATTTTATTTGTATTTCTGGCGGTGTAGAAGAGAAGACCTAATGGCCTTAACTACACCAGAATAAAAAAATAAAAACAAATAAATATATGAATAAAAAAAACCGTTGGACATCGGGCACATGATGACATGTTTTCTTTTCGGTGCCTGATTTAAAACTGTTTTAAATTGAGTTAATGCCGGCAGGCATTTCGATAAAGAGTTCATCAATTCATGTAAGTGACGTTAAGTAAAAGATTCGTCTTAGCGTAGCGTAGTAGTTAGGTTTCCGAGATTTCCGAAAATGTATAACCAGTTTAATTAAAAATAGAAGCAGAAAGGAAAACCCGTGCAACGCCGGGTGCTTTCAGCTAGTATGTATTAAAATCGTCTAGACATTGTTTTATTATAACTTTGTTGGTTGAATGGCAGATTCGGTGGGTAGAGACTTTCTTGGTGTCCATTAAACTGATACTGTGACTAACCCCACTTCTGAGATTTGGAAAGCCCGTAGGATGCCTAGTGTTATAAGCATAGTAGATGACGATCATTGAAAGAATTGTGTAAAATTGATGAATCCCCCTTCTCATGAGGATTCTGTATGACTGAGCCCTATAAGGATCCCAATGCACCAACTGTGCGTGACTGAGATGTAAGACCATGGCCGTTGTAGAAAATTAGAAGCGAAAACAGCTACTCTTCTGAATGGGGATACTGGGAGTGTCATCCTATGATTCCTCATTCATTAAAATAATAATAATAAAAAAAATAACACCTGTCATTTATTGCACTTTGAGCACAATAAATAGTGAATTAAATGTTTCCCTACTAGCAGTAGAACAGCAGTTTCCTACTTTTACGTAACGGATGGGGTGAGTTGACAATGTCGCCATCCCAAATCATTTTCGAATGAATATAAAATGGCTGCGAAATGATTCTGAGAATTAATCACCTAGAAATTGTCCAGTATTTTTCCCAAAGTGGGTTGAGGAAATCTATGAACCATACACTATTCTGATTGTGGGAGAAGAAATTGGTGGATTTTTCAGATGAGGTGAAACTTTAACTTATTTCGTTGCTAATAATGAGTGCAGGAATTTATTAATATTCATTCAGATGGATTTAGTAGTTTGTAATAAAAGCAACGAGTAAGGCACTTTACGTCTCCCACGTTTTTAAGACCTGAAGACAAAGGTAATTTAACTTTCGGAACTTCGTGAATTCCTTCTTATATTTGTCGGCAGCAATGTAAACATATCCAATCCCTGAGTTAACCAGGCAGAGTTTCACGGAAGTGATTTCAATCGGGGACCACTATACTTCGTTCCATAATATCTGACAGGCGATATAAATATTGCCGGCAGAGAGAGGGAAAAAGATAAATTGCTATTGAACCAATGGTAGAGATCTCATTCTACGCTTTTCTTGAAGTTTGGCGGTTTGAAGCGATGTACCTCCTTCCAACTTCGACAAACGTGGAATGACACCACTGCCAGTGGGTGAATAGAAGTTATCCCTTTCCCTCTCTGTGCCGAAATGGCAATGTTTATATCGCCTATCAGACATTATGGAACGAAGTATACTCATAGATTCATTTGTACGCTGACCCCAATTTATGTGAGAATCAGTCCATTAGTCAATCACATAGGGATGGAGTCGCAGTAAATTGTAATGGCAGACAGAGTAATCATTTTTTTCAACCATATTTTGAGACCATGTTTATTATGTAAAGAACTAACAAAATCGAAATTTTGAACTCCCAAATGTTTTGGACTTCTGACTTTTTATTTTTTTTTTATAATTTTTATAAATATTTTCAAACTCAAGTTTTTTAGTACAAGATCTCAATTTTTTAAGCTTCCTTTTATTTTTAGTTACATTCACAAGACATAGAGAAACATTTCTGTGTATTCATTTTATGAAATATATCATTTATTCACTTTCAATTTTTTTTTTTAATTTTGAATATATCATTCATTCTTTCTATAATTCATGGAAAAAAGAATATTAATAAATTAAACTAGCAGCACGTCTTACAAAATAAGTGCTTAGAAACATGCAGCTATCTCATAAATACTTGTAATGAAAATTTCATCCAGATTGATTAATATTTGGCATAAAAAAAAGTTGGTGTTGAATCAAGAAAAATAAACTTGCGGAAAAATGGATTTGAAAGTGAAATGAATATTTATATAACACATACCTATTAAAATTCTCTTCAGGGAGACAGCTTTAGAAAAAAGTTACTAGATTTGCAATCAGAGTTACGTAAAAAAGAATTTTTTTATGAAAAAATAATTTTCACAGCTCTCTAAATACCACGTCCTGTTACAGTCTTATTTAAAAAAGAATTAAACATATTTCTAATTAGAATTGAACTAAATACATTTTGGATATGAAAATATACATTCTAAAGACGTGAAAGAGCCAATCATTTTTTTTTTGGAAAATTTTCATCATTTTCAGTGGAGTCTCCCCTTAATTATACAATCGGCGAACTCATTACAATCAGATACTCAACTGCTGAAGTCGTTAGTGCTTTGAACTATCGGTTTATTTGTTTCCTCCTGCTTTCAAATTTACGGCTTAAGAGAGACAAGTTATTAAGTGAGGTTTCATATGGAGAGCAGTACGCATTTGGAACATACAACAGTAAGTATTAATGAGTGGATTGTTATAGTGTTTATAATTTTCAGCACACATATATTTTACATTGTGACCACATGCAAGGGCCTAGAGTGGGTAGGCCGCTCGGCAGACTCTAGATAAATCGTGAAACAAATACCCAAGAAATAGTGATTGCGAAGAAAGGCGTGGACGTCAATAATTAAAAAAACCAAGCAAAGAAGAATATGGAGAACATTTTGGAGGGGAGGTATTAGGTCCGTGGCCCATTTTTGTTAGGTTGCATCCCGAAATGTGTCTTAGTGCCGCGCGACGGAGGGAAGAAGCCACGGAAAAATCAAGGACAGAATGACTTGTGCTGAAGACAAGCACAAGTCAGTATTTACTTTGTAATATTCATTGATCCGTCGATTCGTCTATTTGAGTGTGTTGAGGGACAGTTTCGTTCTGTGCTAGTAGGTTACGTGCAAGATATGAGGCGCATCCAGAAAGTAAGTTTCCCTATTAAAAAAAAAGAACACACATTTTCAGGAAAACATTTATTGGCAACAGGTACAGCAATGTTTCAGCTATTTTTCAACATAGCCACCATCAGAATTGAGACACTTGTCGTATCGTGGGATCAACTTTTGTATCCCTCTGTCGTAGAACTCTGCCGCCCGTGAATGGAACCAGCGTGTGATAGACGTCTTCAGCTCTTCGTCGTTGCCAAAACGCTCACCGGAGGACAGGAATTTCTTGAGGTGCAAGAAAACGTGAAAATCGCTAGAAGTAAGATCAGGACTGTAGGGTGGATGATCAAACAACTCCCAGCCAAATTCCGTCAAAACAGCTGCTGTGCGCCGAGCCGTATGTGGACAAGCATTGTCATGGAGGAGCACAACACCTGCAATAAGCATTCCACGCCTCTTGTTTTGAATGGCACGTCGCAGTTTTCGCAGTGTTTCACAGTAACGGTCAGCGTTCACTGTTTCACCTCTTGGAAGTAAGTCAATGAGCAGAATGCCCTTCCTGTCCCAGAACACCGTGCACATCACTTTCCATACCGACAGCGTCTGTTTGAATTTCGTCTGACTGGAGATCCACTATGCCGCCAATGCATTGACTGCTGCTTGGTTTCCGGGGTGAAGTGCGAAATCCACGTCTCATCGCCCGTGACGATCCTGTCGAGGAACTCGTCGCCGTCATCGTGATACCGTTGCAGAAATGTCAGTGCTGCTCCTAAACGTTGCATTTTGTGTTCGAGTGTCAGGTTTTTTGGCACCCACCTGGCACAAACTTTTTTGAACAGCAGGTGCTTAGTGACAATCTCATGCAACAAGGATCGCGATATCTGCGGAAAATGGCTGCTCAGCTCCGTAATCGTGAAGCGATGGTTCTCCATGATGCACTGCCGCACCAGCTCAACACGATCATCATTGATGAGGGACGGTCGTCCACTGCGCTCTTCATCATGGACACTCTGACGACCTTCGGAAAACTGCCTACACCAGCGACGCACCATCTGCTTACTCATGATGTTCGGCCCATAGACCTGACAGAGCTGCCGATGAATTTCAATTGGCGCAATGCTTTGTGCATTAAAGAACTTTATCACCGACCGAACATCGCAGGCGGCGGGAGAAGGAAAAAGAGCTTCCATTTCGGACCACTGCTGCCACGTTACAGGCACCGGCTGGCATATGATTGATACGTCATAGATCTGTTAAGCATGCGCAATTGACACAGCTAATTACGTTTACTTTCAAGGGGAAAAAATCGGGAAACTTACTTTCTGGATGCGCCTTGTACTTTTTGGCCGTCTACGCTTATTGAGTTAAAATGCCCTAGACTACAATTTAGGATGATTTATATAAAACAGCAGCAGAGCTACTGAATTTTAACATGAGTGAAAAATGACAGGGAATTTTTTCCCGAAGATATATTATTATACAGGGTGGAAGTGAAATAGCTTTGCAGATTTTCAGATGGAATAGCTCATTTTGTAGGCCTATGCAACAAAAAAAACTTTAATATATTGGTGCAAAATTACTAGTTTTTTTTCCCCAGTTTCTTTTCTCTCAAATATTTAACAACCCCTATGCTGTTGTAAAATTGACAATTAATATGTAATCTATTTATTATTATTATTATTATTATTATTATTTTATTATTATTATCATTATCATTATTGCTATCTCTGTTTTACTTTCTTTTTTGTCTGTATTAGCTCGATGAGAGCTCTATAGTGTTCTTTTGACCATGTTGACCTTCTATAGGGCTTTAATTTAATTTGTATTATTTTCATCAGCGTCTGTATTTGTTTTTTGTATTTATATATGCTATCTGGTAGGATGGAAGAGAAGGCCTTAGGCCTTAATTGTCAGATTAAATATATATATATATATATATATATATATATATATATATATATAGGGTAAGGTTGCCATCAATGGACCACATAACTTCTTTATGGAATTTAAGAAAAACTATTGAGTCAAATATTATGATTTTAAATTTCATGAATTCCTGGTATGAAGGACTATCAACTGTATAATAATCAATATCGGAATACAACTTCGAAAAAAACAATGAACGGTTTTAATTTTTCGCCTAGCGGTCCATTCATGGAGACCTAGCTCCACCAATGGACCAGTTGGGTTCTATTAATGGACCATCGGGTTTCATGAAAACATTTCTTCCTAAACACACTCTGACTGATGTATATAACAAAATATTTGACATTTGGTTTATTTTAAATGATACAGATGGTTAGATAAACAAATACAATCATACTCAATGCAACTGAATTTTAAAAAAGTTCGAAGATGAATAAACCTGCATGTGTTCAGAAATATGGGTTATAAAGTTACTGATTTCACATCTCACAGTGGTAAACAACATGTTGTCACTGTAACTTTAATCATGTAGCAGGCAGTAAATAAATTCTATTTTTACCTTTATGTCTTGGACAGTTTTTCTAAATGCAATTCAAACAAAAATATTTTTTCACATTCTTTTTCACTCCTGCACAGTTTTCATGTACCCACTGCCTGCATGTCATGCACTGGATCATATCCTCCACTGACCGACTTTGACATATTTCACAATACCAGTCATTATTGGTACTCCGAAGAACTGTCTTATCTTCACTTGGAGGATATGTTAATTTTTTCTTTTCAAACCTGTTGATGATTTGCTTAACTGCTGCTTGTACGGAGAACTTGTCAGGACGAGTGCTTTTTGTGTGCCTTTCTTTCCTCTTGTGCTTGCAACAGTAGTAGCTGCTTTTGGCAAAGGAGATAATTCAGCGAGAGGAACGACCAAATTATAATTAGGCCTAGGTCTACTTGTCGGACTACAAGAGTCAGTGAAATTGTTGTCCTTCCCTGGACCTTCGGTTACTTTTATCTGCGTTGCTGCTCCTCCAGCTGATTCATTTCCTGTTGCTTCTACTCCTGGCACTTTCTCACATATCGGATTGATTGCTGCTGTATTTGTTGATGCTGTTGCTCCTACACTCGATGTCTTCTGTGTTGATGTCGTTGCTTCTACTGCTGGAATTTTCTCTGTGATTCTTGATGCTGTTGTTTTTGTTCCTGTTGATGTATCTTTTGCTACTGGCATTTCCTCGACCACTGGACTGGATTGCAGTACAGTTGAAGTAGAAAAATGATGATCTTTGAAGACATCTCTCTGTCTACAGGCCACACTCCAGCACGGGCAAAACCATTAATTGCTGTCCCTTCAGTAGCTGCTCTCCCTTATGCCTTCCCAAATAATTCAGCCATCTGAAATTGGGTTACCGCTCGTCCTCGATGTAACCTCAACCATTTCTCCATTTCATCAATGTAATAGCAGCTTAATGGCTTAAAGAAAGAGACGTCTAAGGGTTGGAGTCTGTGAGTTGTATGGCCTGGAAGGGAAAGTAGTAAAACTCTACGGCCTGGAAGGGAAAGTAGTACAACCCTACACTGTCGAGCAAGATCTAGTGCTTCAGGATTTTTAGTGTGTGTTGTATGACCATCCAAGAGAAGTAGTACTTTATGGTCATTCGATAGTTTTACAGTGTCTATAAAATGATGTAAATATTTTACAAACAACTCTTTGTTTATATAGCCACTATCTGGGTTGAATGCAAACACTGTTCCCGGTGGTGCTCCATCCATTAGTTCATCCTTAGCTCGAGTACGCTTGAATATCAGCATCGGTGGAATATATTGGCCAGCAGCACTGGCACAACAGACAGCAGTAGTAGTCATACCTCTCTCTCTGAATGCAATGGACCCGACTTATTGTTTTCCTTTCTTGGTTATTACTTTTCTGGTCCTCTTCTGCACCGTGGAAAGGCCCGTACCATGTACCATGAGTGATCGAGACGCGAGCTCGGAACCCCAGCGGTAAAAGGTGCGCGTTCTAACCACTCGGCCACTGAGTGGACCACAATAAAATATATTTGTGTTTAATTATTAGTTAATAAGCTATATAAGTCAAGATAAAGCTCAAATATACATGTTGTTCATTTATATTAAGGCGTGCCCATGGATGGACCAGTGGTCCATTCATGGAATCACTTAGTGGTCCAATGGTGGAAACAGTGCACGTTTCTACTCTCCGCTTGTGTATGGCGAAGCTGAAAATTCAACAACGTATCTAAATATATCAATGCAAAGCAGATAAATCACACTTCCCAATTAAGTAAGTTGAGCGCTATAAAAACGTGTATCGTCTTGTCGTATGAACTTTAAAATTATGCTCGACACAATATCACAATGTTGAAATAAATTTACGAACACAGCACGTGCGTCTGAACTCTTCCAGAACCTCGTAACTAACATGGCAGCTTCTTTGTACACGGAAGTAATAAATAAACTCACCAGATCGCAGCAATTATCAGAAGGACAATAGTTACAGAAGTGGTCCAACCGTGGCGCTGGTCCAATGATGGCAACCTTACCCTATATATATATATATATATATATATATATATATATACATAAATAAATAAATAAATATTCAGTAACTACTGCGAGTAGGATCGTGATTTTTGTCCATATCGATAGGAGAACTAATATAGAATAATTTACTCCTCTGACGTATTTCAATACTGTGGACGGATTTCGTGTAAATTTAATTTTAAAAACCTCTAATTTAAAGCTACTGCACGGTACGAGCTGGATGCAACACAGCGCCAGAGAACAGCTCACCTAGCGAAACATACAGAGTTCGTTGACGTCGTACATATGTATCACAAGAAGAGTGTGTTAGCGGCGATATTGCCGACCTGCTGAAATTTCAAACTTAATTTTCTAATTAACCGTGCATTTAATCACAAAACGTAATATAGATTTTCTATCCATTTCAGAGTACCCTATTGTCACTTTTAAGTTGCAAGGTTATTTGACTTCCACCCTGTATAATAATAAATTAAAGAGGTTATGTCGCTTAGTTTATCTAAAGTTGAACATAATGAAAAGAAGAAAAATAATATAACCTAAATGTAGCGTATGGTCGGAGTTTCTTTGTGTGTTACATATATACGACACTGGCTCCCAGTAGTAGAATTCTTACACTAATAGAAATTCACTTGTGCTTTGGCCCGCAAAAATCTCGCTGGGTTCTAATTAAAAGTATGGTGACCACACATTTACTGATAGCAAGTTCATGTAAGTTTATGATTTTATGAATTTGTGAACTGAGTTCTTCGCTACTGACTTCACAATCTTAGACCAGTCATGTCTACAAAATCTTCTGTTACGCACTTTAAAAGCTTTTAGACCATGAAACCGGTTAAATTATCGTAATCTTGTAAACTTACAGTATTAAAAAATTAATCAGACTCTAAAAGCTATATGTGCACGCATAAACGTCATGTCGGTAAGAAAGATGATTCTTCATCCTTTCTTGACTCAGACATTAGACTAGAAGGAAGTAAGGGACCATCATCATGCTTTTGCCTTCCGTTTACACCTGAAAAGATCCCATATTGAAATTCGTAGCACACAGACTTGAGCCCGAAATCGTTCTGGAAGTTAACGATGCGCTGAAAAAGTCCTTCTTCACCTTTAAGAGGATTCTAGCATTAATGTTAATAATAATCTACATTTCTCTTGTAGAATAGTGTACTGATGTAATGACTGATTTGTTCTGCTCATTCTCTTGGCTCGACATAACTGGTTAACTCCAATACAATAGCGTATGGCTTTACTATTATGCGTTCACTATACGGATATTGTCCACAACCGATGAAACTACTGCTTTGTGATTTTATTATAGCTGGCGACGGATATTATTATTATTATTATTATTATTATTATTATTATTATTATTATTATTATTATTATTATTATTGACTAATATAAGCAAAATATGCCGTTTTACGCAATTCATCTCTGATAATAAAATTACGATAGCCTACATTTTAGAGAGAAACAGAGTTTACATTTTCTAAATCTTGCACTAAATATATTTACATTTTAATAAGTTGAAATAACGAGAAAGTACCAAGTAAATTGTTATACAAGTAAACAAATTAAGTACTTAAAAAGTATTCTTTCTTTTTCTCGCATCCTGTCCAGGTTGTTGCTCGCTTTTAAAATGCAAAGCAATGCAACAAATCCAGCATCGCGATACTGCAGTAAAGAAGTCTTGAAAATACTTGACTGGACATATCAAGCGAACATTATTGTGTTAGGAAGATTTCGTAATCAAGTAAGCCTATATGCAGATATGAATACCTTCGAAAATAAATGTCTTCATACAAAAGTGATGTGAATAAATTTATTCATGTATTCATATCACTTTTGTGGAGTCTCTGTTACTTAGACACAATTTTAGTATCTTCTGTCTTTGTCTCTTACGAATCAAAATCACACCCATTGATCGACCTACCCACAATGTAATTCCATATTTTTGGTTTCCTAAACCTCTAAAGTTTCAGAACCAAGTTTCGGCTACATCATTAGTAAAGGCAAGTTAAGTGGGTTACATGCCACAGCCGCGGCTCTAAGGCGTTTTTACTTTAGTAGACTAACTATGTGAAATGATGGTTGGTTCAATTCCTAATGAGCGAAGAAATTATCTTATGAAATTTAGACCAGTGTATGTGACCGGTCCTCACCCAGAATCGTGATTAATTTTGGGAGCTACAGTGAGTAGCGAAATCCAGTTTCGAAAACCAGCTATAACGGGTAGGGAATTATCGTGCAAACCATACGCTACCTATGTGATGGTTGGATGATCGTTCACTTCTACTGAGATATGTGGACGTGAGTAGGAGTGGAATAGTGGGCCAATGCCCTGTATAAGCTGTCGTGACAAATATTGATTTTTAAAGTAAAGTGAAATTATATTTGTGAAATTCTTTGCAAAGTAATTCTTAATTTTCAGTACTCCTTTTCTTGTCCCACTCCGAAACGTTGTAAGTTTCTAAATCTGTCATATTCCTAAAATTAAGAACTTTGCATCATAGGCAATGATCAGGGCTGGGTATTTATGGAGATCGCAAATATCACGACATAATAGATCTACAATAGATTTTTACTAATCTTTTCGAATTAAGTATTTCTGATTAATAATATGCGGATAAAACAATCGTGACAAGTCGCGAAATAAAGTTATAATAGCGAAATATAAACACATTCGCGAATTATTACTATTGCGTCGTTTTATAGCGAATTTCATTTTCTGTGTTTTTCGGATTTTTTTTTTCAGTTGAATTGTTATAATATATTCAAGTAGGCTACATTACATGGCAGAGTCTACTCCAGGTTTTCTGATTACATTAGTGAACTCAAAAGACGGAGAATTCGACATTTCACTAATAATTTGAAAGTGTTAATTTGAGGACTGCAAGTTCTTATTTTTCGTTTTTAATGAATGTGTTTTAAATACAGTCTCAATCCAACAAATATCGTCTATTGGCCATAACGCACCTTTAGCAGAATCCAACGAACCTTTAATGTTAATTATTTGGAAAGTAATATCCATAATGAGTTAATACACCAATTCCAAAATAATTGTATTTTCCAAAATTTCCATTAATCTCCGCCCAGAGTATAAATCTATCTCTAACAATCTGCCGACACCAATATTGAAAAACATAAATTATAAAATTAATCTCCATAAATATCTGTCCCTAGGAATGATAAAAATTAACCGAATTACAAGATTCTCACTAGAATCAATAAACAATCTTAATCTCTGGACCGAAATAATGTAATAAATTCAATATGTTTAGATTTTATAAAGGAAATAATTAGAATATTTGAATGGAAAAGCAAAACAGAAGAGACAAAATTAATTCAATACTTGAGACCTGCCAAAATGTAGGGGACAAGGTACGTACACTGAAAATGAATAAATAGATATTTAAATAAACATAAATAGACGTAAATTTGAAAGAAAAAATAACACTTAAATGAATTAATTACATTATTGAATTGAAATTTTAATAAATGATTTTTTCGTCATTGAGTAACTGCAGTCATGCTGATGCCTGTGCTAAGATCGCAAGTTGTGCTCGATGCTGGAATACTCACAAGAATCTTCATGTCGCTGTACTTGCTTGCAGCTGGATTCGGTTTGTGACAAGTCGATCGTCTGCGTCACTTTTATACCTGTGTCGTAATACTTTCGCTGCTTTCATCAGTTATTATCATCATAGCTGTACGTCTTCGTCCCTGGTAAATATGCGTGTGTACTCATCCACAACAGCAGTTTAGTGCGGGGGGAACGCGTGTGACTCAGCAAACAATAGAAAGTACCCACGCTACTCTCAACAATGGATGCAAATCACAAGTATATACAGCTGTAATTCTCTAGTTAAATTCTTCTCTTCAAATTTTTGATTAGAAATATAAACAAATTCCACTTCCTCATTACCTAAAGCATAGAGAAGAATTTGTGGTGCTCCAAATTTGTTGTCCGCTGTGACGTAACTGGTTACCGTGTTTTTTTTTTGATCCGAGGTTCCGTGTTGTAATTTGTAAAGGAACCCAGGCTCGGACAACCCTACTCTCGGCCAGTTGTATTACCATGTCTCTCAGTGCCGACTACATGTTGAATTGCCATCTTTTTCTTATTGTCGATCTTCTTTTATTTTTATTCTTACAAAAAGGTGATACAAGCAATATCTTTTGGCATTCTAATGTCATTCATTCCGTCTATATGTAAATACGAAACATTCAGTGGCGTAACTTTTTATAGCTGGGCCCCCAGCACAAATGATAATTTGGGCCCCTTTTCCTGCCAATTTTTCTTCATATTTTCATAATTTAATATTTTACATCTAATTTGAATAATACAATTTTATTTAGCAAAGCAAAATACTCCAATTTAAATAAAATTAGGCTAAGTGAACAGAATTGAAAAAATTTAAATGATATAACTACTATTTGACTAAGGCTGTAATTACACAATAATAGACTTGCCTAAGATAAATTTAACGTGAAGCTTAGTTCAACAAGCGCTTTTTCCTTCTGGCTTTTGAGAAGCAAATGACTCAATCAAATCATGTAGATCAAGTTATTTTACCTTTTCACATTCAATACTTAATACACTGAGAGCACTAAGTCTTTCTTTAGTCATGGTACTGAAACACTGGGATTCGTTCCACCACAGGTAGTTTGTGTTTAATTACTTGCTCGAAATACTGAGTCTATTTTAGCCAATTTCGAAACATGTTTTTCAAGTTTTTTTTTCTTTTGCGTTTTTCTGCACCACTTAAATGTTCATAATTACGTTTAAAAGGTTTCATTGTCACATAACACGAGAAAAATGATGAATTAAATCTAGTAACAAGCAGACGTGTTGCTATACAAAACTTCTTTATTTCAATGTGCGTTTACTGTTTATATGCTGCGACTACGGGTGGCAAACTGATGACATGAAAATACACCACGAGAAACAATGTTTCCAGCCATAAAAAATCACTGTCACATTTTCAACGTTGGTGTCACTGCAGCATGGTTGTGGGCGAGTCTACTGAGTCTACTGAGGGGGGTATATGATGCGAAGTACTGCCAGTTGGATCATTGTATGCGCATCCTCGGGTCCAGTGGTGGTGGTCGTTACCACAGATTTCCATATGCCAGAGAGTAAAAAGAGTAGCTATGCGTTATGGAAAGAACATAATGTGGGCCTTGAACTGTAATTCGGACTCATTTCCAAATATGCGTCAGTAACCACTGAACGTTTTCGGGCACCCTGCAACGCGGGGTCTGTGGGGGTACACGCTGGATGGGGGTGTAAATTACGCCACTGGAAACATATTCCCGCTAATGTGTTAAAGTTCGTGTCTTTCTCTGAATGCAAATAACTGACAGTAGTGATATGAGTTCAGGAAGCGACTTCGGGATGCAATTAAGTTACTATCCTCCCCAAATTTTAAAAGTTCCTTCCCCAGAAATTCATTTCAGTTTAGTCTATTTTTGATGAGTTTGAATAAAACTGCAAATGTAGTATAATATATAATATCGTTTATTGCTACTAAAATACAGTACAAATACATTGTTAATTTACAAAACTCTAGCTCTTCTCTGAAGCAGAGTGTTCTCGTGCTCAGAGGAGGATTCGGTACATAATAAATTTACGTGCATAAATTACAATAAAATAACATCTAAAAATTAATAATTATTAATAACAAATAGCTTACATACATTTTTAAATGTCACACTGTTAAAAGTAAATAGATGTGGATATTTACTTATTAATTTGTTATAAATTCTAGAGCCGATATTAGTACTATACTTGAAAGTAGTGCTCGTTAAACACTTGGGTTCAAACAAATGTATTGTATTCATCCATGCCTTTGGTTTTGTGTTTGTGAGTATATGATCTGAAGTATTTGTAAATTTCATTGCAAATCCAAAGATTAGTAGCAACAAATTAACAAAATATTTAGTAATTTAATGGATACTAGCAAAAGCATTGAGTCGCAGGTTGAATTAAATTCATTTATAGCTATCCGGGTAAAGTTTTGACAGACTTCCAAACTCTAAAAAGTAGCACTATTAGTTTTTAATAATTTCATACAGGGATGAAACTAAAATTAAAAATATCCTAAATTCCCATGAATGAAGTTCTGGCTGAGACATCTATTGTCAGTCAGAGCATCTCACTTGATGTGTCAGAGAAGAAACAGTTGTTGCATACATCTCAAAGCCTGATTGGTGAACTATGTAACTAGTCAGTTATATCTGCAATGGAGAGGGGGGGGGGGGAAAGGAACTGACTACTCTAACCAATTATCTCCTGGATTCGTTTCCTCATGAGTGTTGCGTTATTGATGTCAGTTACGAGGTTCCAACCAGTCTTGGGACTGCTGACTAAACATACATAACAATACTCTAAAGCAGACATGTCAACTGTGGGTATTTCTACCCTTCAAACGAAGTATAACAGTAACGTAGATATCCTTGCTCTGAAGTGTGATCTGTTGCTTCAAGAGTAAAGTCTGCCGGCCATTTCAGATCTTCTCTGTCTATTGACATCAAATAATCATTCACTTCAGACATCACACTGTTGTTGTCAGAAGATTAATAAAAAGAAAGTGCTTACTTTCTTTAAATTTTAAATAACACACTTCTGGCAGCTTAATGCGTGATGTAAATAAATTCCATCATATATTATTTTGTCTCGTTTGTTTCTTCTCTATCATGCTCGAGAATGAGGCCTAGAAACTTCCATCTATTGTTGTGCGCTTTTCTCGCACAATGAATTTGTCATATTAATGATTAATTCACACGACACACCATATTAAACGATAGATAATCTGAGGTCAACTGCGAGGATCGTTTCAAACGTAATGCCACCACATTTTGTTCTTAGTCATTAACAGAGATTGAAAAGTGCACTTTTGAGGGTTTGAAATCTTATGTTTCTCCCACGCGCAAGTCATTCCGACAGATGGCGGAGCTACAGTGAACTGAAAATGGTGTCTGTAACAGACTCTCGTTACAAGCATTAATTTAATTATTGTTTCTCGAAAACGAAAGTGTGGTGAACATCTATAAACCTTTGTGTGGAGTGTATGATAGTCGTGCTGTTGATAGGGGCACTGTTGGGCGGTGGGCTCAGAGAGTTCGGGCGTCAAAAGTGCAGAAACTGAGCTCCGAGATTTGATGCGTGATAAACGCTCTGACATAGCAAATACTCCTATCATGATGAATCGCGCGGATGTAAATTATTCGTGCGGTTATACGCATCACAACACAAATGACCTAACAGCTGTTGGTAAGCACTGGAAATGTTTGTTAAATTATGGAGGCTTTCGGATATTAAAAAAATCTGATCAAAATGGGCTCCACGAAGTCCTACTGTAGATCATAAGATGAAGAGGAAAGCAATTTCTTGTGAATTATTAGAGCGCTTTGAAGCTGAAGGGAAGGCCTTTTCGTTGTGGATATTTGCAGGTGACGAAACTTGGGTGCATCAATTTGAGTCGGAGATAAAAAGAAAGGTAGTTAAAGAGATAGGTTTGGAAGTAAATTCCGAAAAGACAAAATATATGATTATGTCTCGTGACGAGAATATTGTACGAAATGGAAATATAAAAATTTGAAATTTATATTTTGAAGAGGTGGAGAAATTCAAATATCTTGGAGCAACAGTAACAAATATAAATGATACTCGGGAGGAAATTAAACACAGAATAAATATGGGAAATGCCTGTTATTATTCGGTTGAGAAGTTTTTATCATATAATCTACTGTCAAAAAATCTGAAAGTTAGAATTTATAAAACAGTTATATTACCGATTGTTCTTTATGGTTGTGAAACTTGGACTCTCACTTTAAGAAAGGAACATAGGTTAAGGGTGTTTGAGAATAAGGTGCTTAGGAAAATATTTGGGGGTAAGAGGGATGAAGTTACAGGAGAATGGAGAAAGTTACACAACACAGAACTGCACGCATTGTATTCATCTGACATAATTAGGAACATTAAATCCAGACATTTGAGATTGGCAGGGCATGTAGCACGTATGGGCGAATCCAGAAATGTATATAGTGTGTTAGTTGGGAGGCCGGAGGGAAAAAGACCTTTAGGGAGGCCGAGGCGTAGATGGGAAGATAATATTAAAATGGATTTGAGGGAGGTGGGATATGATGATACAGACTGGATTAATCTTGCT